>NW_019385064.1:199088-220194 GCF_000671375.1 Centruroides sculpturatus | reverse complement strand
TGTTTTTGGAGCTTTTACCAGACAATTTAACAATTGATTCGAAAGTGTACTGCCATCGAGTAAACAAATTGAGTAATATCATAAAACAGAAAAGGCGACCAGAATTGATCAACGAAACAGGTGTAGTGTTTTACCACGATAATGTCAAATTTCACACAAGTTTGGTAACTTGTCAGAAACTGTTATAACTTAGATGGGATGTGCTATCACACCAACCATATTTGCCAGATCAAGCACACTCAGATAATTACTTTTTCCGGTCTATACAAATATTTTTTAACTGTAAGACATTTACTTGAAATGACAATGTCAAAAATCACTTGGATCAGTTTTTTGTAAGCAACAGTCAAAACTTTTATGAATGTGAAATCATGCTACTAGCAGGAACGAGGACAACAGGTATTTGACCAAAATGGTCAATATATAATTCAATAAAATATTTATTTATTATAAAAATATTGTGTTTTTTTTCACAGAAAAAAACGAACTTACTTTCCGAACAACTCAATATATTACAAAAAATAAAGATAAGACATATTATTTACTTTCCGCACAAGAAATGCAAAACTTTCTGCTGCAAAATTACGGATATATTCTTTTTGGTCATCTTTTAACAAAGGCAGGTAAGTTCTGAAAAAATATCAATGTTTCAAATAAATAACATCTATAAATTTTAATTTCTAAAAAACCATATTTATTATACTTATAATTATATTACTTACATAAAAACATTTTCAATATCTTTCACCATATATCTCCAAAGAAATTTGAAAAGGTAAGACAAACAGACAAACACATTTTCAATCATTTCAGTACTTTTTGTGTCCAAAAGTTTAACAACTGATGAAAAAATCTTTGGAAAAAATGGATAAAAGTCCATTTGTAAATCCCTGGCCAATGCTACAACAAGTCTGTAAAAAGTATTAAAAATATCTTAAATTAATAGGTAATTAATAAATAATCAATAAAAAGCAATAGTTCAATCTCACATTTTTTAATAAGAATTTTTAAACTAATGGTAACATTTTTCAATAATGATTTTCTTTGTTTTCAAAAATATAATCATTACTGCATAAAAATATTTATAACTAAAACCCAATAGTTATATATTAAAGCCAAATGAATGCCTGATTGTATTAGGCTATTTTACTACTTCTATTAATAGTAGTATTAAAACAATCCAATGTAATCTAGCAATCATTTGGCTTTAATATTAATGCATTAAACTGTTAATATTCAAATATTATTAATTTGTTATTAGTATCAAGGGCAAACTAGCCACTGTAGTTAATTTATTAAATTAAACAATATACATTTAATAGTGTGTAAAATTGAAATAATGAAAATATTTTTAACCTAGACATCTTCAGGAGTGTACAGATGAAAGTGAAATACCAACGTCCATTAGGAAAGAAGACAGAATACAGTAAATAAGCAAGGGGAGGTGGATTATGACGGTAGCAATTGATGTGAAAGACAAAGGAGATATTTCCAGGAAGGAGAAAAAAGATTTCATCTGTGAAGTTTGAACACATGTTGGTAATATTGTTGTTATAAATCTTGCACTTTTCTACAATGCTAGTATAGGCCATTCATACCAGTATTTTAAAAGAACAAATGTTTAAATGTCCTGAAAAAAATTTGAAGAGAGAACATTTGTTTCTTGGAAGAAAACCAGGAAAAATATTAAATAATAAACTGATTTATCCTAGAAAAATTATGAAATAGTGAAACCATCAATAGAAATATCAAACAGATTTGTTAATTGGTGACTATATATGTTGATTTGTGTTTTGCAGTTAAAGGTGATTTCAACTTCACTTTAAAAAATAATGGCAATGTAAAATATTTAAAAGTTCTCCAAACAGTCGCATGAGATACATCTACTGGTAATTCAGCAGCAGATTGCCTTGTTGACATGTTTTTTTATAAGCTTTCAAAACTTGTCTCTAATTTCTGGATGTTAAACATTTAGGCTATCCTGACTTCCTTTTTTTACCCATAATTTTTACCTTGTTGCAAAACATTTCAAATAGCATTTGTAGATCTATTTACAGCTGCAGCAATTTGCCCCAGAGACTTGCCTGAACCATTCAAATAATAAATTTTATGTATTTCTTGCTCCTGAAGTACAGTTCCACAAGGCATTCTTGAAAATGTTTATATAACATTCAATAAACATTCAAAAAAGTCACCATGACAGTTAAAAATGATGACATCTCACCCTAGTAATGATAATTTTAATTATTATTATGATAAATTAATTTTTAATAAATTAAAAATTAATTCCTACTCCATTATCATTATTATCATTATTAAAGCAAAAAGTTTGTAATTTAAAACATAGGTTACATCAATGTCACGTTACTTTTATCTATTATTTCTATCATTATGAATAATATTTTATTGTAACCATAGCAACGATTTTAAATTTTTCTATTATAAAATAACTCTTCTATTTTCAACATGTAGCTCCTAACAATGACTATTAAGGGCTGAATTTATATGCATTTAAAATCACAGTATATGCACATACATATGTATGTAAAAATGCCAGATATATACTTTCTGCATATTTTGAAAAATCTTGGTAACATTAATAAAATTTTCGTCATCTGAATCAAAATAAAACTATGCTGAAAACAGAAATACATTCATAGTTTCTGTCTCAGTTGCAAAAAATTGTAATTTGAATATAATTTCATTCAATTCAGGTTAAAAATAATTTGTTAATAGAATTTTTAATTCAAAATAATTATGTATTTATGAAATACACAATTATTTCTTACTTAAAGAAATTGTTTTTCAAATAATACTCTTTGCATCTAATTTAAATTTTAATGTATATTTTAGAATTATGATCATACAACAGCACAATTAAGATTACTTTTAAAAATCATTAATAAAATTTAATATATTAGGTTGTTCGGAAAGTAAGTTCGGTTTTTTTTTTACCACTAGACAGATTAATCGTATTTAAACCATATTATCCATATATATTTTGACAGCTAGCATTTTAAGGCTTATTTCTAAAAAATTTTGTTTGATTTTGTGCAATTGTTTATTTTTTGTGTCCCATCAAATATTCAAGATCAAAAGCAGCATTTTCAGCATATTTTGCTCTTTTAGTAACGAAAAGGTAAGAATGCTGTTCAAGTGAAAAAAAAATTGTGTGACGTGTATGGAGATGATGTGTTGACAGAACGACAGTGCCAAAACTGGTTTACAAAATTTTGTTCTGGCAATTTCAATATTGAAGATGCACCACGTTCTGGATGGCCAGTTGAAGTCAACAAAAACAAAATAAAGGCACTGATTGAAGCAANCTAGTACACCGATAGTGATACTTGTTCATAGATGATGTGTATAATTGAATTAAGTTGTATACCGAGCAAAATTTGTTTCGTCCAAACAGGATGTATTCCAAATTAAATGTATTCTAAAGCAGATGTATACCGAGGTACCACTGTATATAAAAGGATTGCTGCAAATTAATTTTGCACATTAATCAAATCCCACGTTAAGCAAAACCATGTTAACAGAGATATCTGTAGTTTATTTTCTACATTTTCAAAAAATTACTTCTTGTACATATACATGCCTATTTGTTTTTAACAAAATTGGAGGAAAATCCAGATAAATGGAGTTTCACTGTATTAATAAAAAATATAAATATTTTTTCCATTTAATGTTAACATAATTCTGACATATCCTATAGTTTAAACAATTTTCAAAATTGACATTAACATTCCATGCCATACTAGTGTGTAGCATGGAATATTAATAATCTAATGTTTAATGTTTAATAATCTAATAACACCATTATAGTAACAATGTTTGATACTAATTTAAATTATCTACTATTTATATACAAAATTTAAAATTCAAAACTCACAGGCTTCATACAACTATGAAATTCTTTTCTAACACCTTTCATCACATGAAATAACAACTGTGCAAAGCCATTAACCATCTGTAAAATAATATTAACCAATTAATTAATAGATAACTTATTTATTGTGAGAAAATACTCTATTTATATCTAACATTATGGTTCCACCTGTTAATTGAAACAAAATTCAGAATTTTGCATTTAACTTCTAAAAATAAAACAAAACTCAAAATACAATATAAACTGCTACAAAAAATTCACAAAAGACACAATTTTCAAAAAATCTACCTATCATAAGTATGAAAAAAATTTTAAATATCTATAATATCTTTATTATTAATTTAAAATAACATTTTTGTAAAAACATAAGTAGGTAGATTAATCATTTAGTACTGTGAAAGAATCAGGATGATTGTATAAAGTGGTTTAAAGATCAGTTTCGTGTGTAAGAATTACTTCCATTTGTTTTCTTTATTTAAGACAGTCTTCTGCGATTCTTCTACGCTCTTAGGTTGACGATACAAACAAGCTGCGGCTATACCCTGTATTTAATAATTTATAACATATACATTTAATTCTGGAAGGTAAAGAAACACTTGTGTCAAGATTAAAATATTTGAATTTTTTATTCAATGCCAGTAAGTTCAATCATCTTCATTTACTCTAACTTGACTATAACCTTGACACAAGATGACTTTTTTCTCAGAAAATCTGTAACAAAACAACAAAACTATATATTTTAGGGAAAATGTGGTAATTTTATTCTTTTTACCTCATTTTATGTTACTGTCAAAACAAAGTGTAGTAATATTCATTATTTACCTTGAGATACTTAGTTTTATTTTTCTCAATGTCCAAAATTATTTCTAATAATATCTTGCTTGAATGATCAGGATGAAGGCTAACATTAGCAGCTAACACTGTTACATAATCTTAGGATTTATTTATGCCATTTGACATACTAAATAAAATCATCCTATACCCAAATCATAAAAGAAGTCTGTCTAGAGAAATACTGTTGAGTTCGATTAACTGAATTAACTCATGTGAATATATTTGGTTGCTGGAGTTGAGAGCAATTGGAATGTTCTACTTTGTAAACTGTTTCTTAACAAAATAACGTACCAGTGAGCCTGTTACCGGTGTGTATCTCTTACTAAATCAACTGTTACAAATGTTTCAGTCAGAAGTTGCATGTTACCTGAAGAAGAACTTCAACATGCAACTTCTGACCAAATGTGATTCAGATTAAATTGAATTGAAACACCAGCTGGAACTCAATCGCGTCGATGTTGATAATGTCACTCGGGCATGTGCTGTATTATCTGTAGCAGTTTAACGTAAGTTCTTGTTTAAGAACGCATGCTGGGCCGTATATGGCACATGCCCAAGTGATGTTATTGACATCCACAGAATTGAGTTCCAGCTGGTGTTCCAATTCAATTTAATTTGAATTACATTTGGTCAGAAGTTGTATGTTACCTGAAAAACTTGTGGGTTCGAAAATGTTTGTAATGGCTGATTTAGTAAGAAACACACACCGGTAACAGGCTCACTGGTACATTATTTTGATTTAATCCAGTGTAGTAATATTGTATTTGTTTCTTAACAAGCAAATACTTATTGTGACATCATCACTATGCCAGGCTACAATTTTTTAAATTTATTTAATTTAAAATATATTTTCTCTACCTCAAATTATGGTAGTAGTGTCTTGCCCCTGTATATCATACTTTTCCTGTTAGCAATAGAGTTATGCCAGTCATCTACCTAACTCCTTTCAAGGAAAAATTTTTTAATTGAAGTAACATAACTTCAAGTTTGCATTGTAAATTCAAATATAGTTAATAGGGACCTCATGCCCCTAAGCTTTCCATATCTCATCTTGGCTTTCATGTATCTAACTCCATTCTCGAGATTATGGAAGGCCAGATGGACAGACAACTGGCAGATTAAGGCAGGAATTTATAGATCTACAATTTTTTCAAATTGCAGCCTAATAAGATACCAAACCCAATATATCATGTAACCATGCCTGTAGAATTTTTGAAAGAATTTGGAAATAACTGTGATTTAATGTCAGAAGAACAAGATAAGATTCAATTTATATGTAAAGCTGTAGATAATCCCCAAAACCAGAAGTATGATTCAGTGAAACAATAGAGCAAGCTTGGAACAAAAGAAGAAAGAAACTTTATTGCATATTCATTGCAAACATGCATGTTTACAATGAATATGCTAGAAAACATGAATTAATATTTAAAATCTTAAAATCATAGTTTAAACAAAGTAGATAATGAAAATTAATTTTTACAAATAATTTTGATGTTATATACACCAAAACTTACAGAAAGCAGCATTCATGTTAACAATATTAACAATACAACATATTTATTGCAAACATGCATGTTTGCAATAAATATGTTGTATTGTTAATATTTTTCTATATACATATTTTAAACAATAAATTTAAAATTTTATCATAATATTACCTTTGAATTTTCTTCCAATTGATGAAACATAAAAATAAAAAACTTTTCTTTGTCATTCACCTGAAAATTTATGATAAAGGTTATACTAAGATACAAATAATAAAGTTTCAAATTTTTAATGTACCGTATATGCTGCTATGTAAATCAACATTCTAGGTTAAAAAATTTCTCTAAAACTAGAGGTCAACTTATGTGGCAGGTATAAAATCTTTGTTACAGAATAACATTCCTCCTAAAAACACTCCTAATAATCATTAAGTGCCAGTTACCATAAATGCAGCAGGTCTCTACAAATATTTTCAACTAAAACTTGTGTTTGATTAACCTTTTTTTAATTTACTTAATATACAGACTAATATAATAATAAAAGCTCAGTATAAACAAACATTAATTAATCTTTATTCAAGATATCACTCACTACAAAGATACTACTCTCAACAAACAATAAATGTCTATCATTTTTGCATACCAGCTATCCATCCTCAACCAACAGAAATCCTTTTTAACATTGAAAACTGTTCAAAATCTCTCTAAAATGTAAGAATGAATGTATATGAATATTATATTAATGCCACCATTAGAATGCTATGTACTCATCTTGCAGAATATTAAAATGATATCATACAAGCCACAAAATTATCCAAATCAATTTTATTAAGTGGCTTAAAGATTCTTTGAATGAACATGTTTGTTATAACCCTGCACACAAATGTGAGAAATGATATACATTTCAAATAATGATACATGTAAGCAACCAGTTTTCTCTTCCCAACTATTGGATTTAATTGATTCTAAAGTATATAGTGTGATCATAAAGTCCCTCTGCAGTGACCACACCTATGTAGCTCAGCCAAGTGGAGGTGGTCTCTTTCAATGTATGATCTGCTTGTGATGTCATTACTTCATTCCTGGAATCTACTCTCATTTCTCTGCCCATTGTGAAGGGACCTTACAATCACAGTGTATATTCTTATACACTTCACACTTCATATGTAAATTTTAGTAATCTCTAAACATTATTCTTGTTACAACTATAAAATTACGTAATATATATGATTATTTTCCAATCTTCCAATCTAATCTAAAAATAATGATTTTTATAATATTTTGCACCATATATATAAACAGGCTTTAATTTTGTAATAAGATTATAAGGGATTTGTAAATTCAAATTTAAAAAAAATTGTCCTAAATACTTAATAATAAATATCCTAAATATCCTTCAAAAACTGTAATTTGTTTAGAAGTTTCAGTCAATTCTTCTATTTCATTTTTTTATCTGAAGAATGTTGATTTATTGAAAATACTTGTAATATTTCATTATTTTAGCTTATCACAACACACCTTTCTTGTTGCTGAGATAGTTTTATTGAAAACTAATGTTTTAACATTTCGGCCTACTCTATAGGCCATCCTCATACAGAGGCCTATAGACTAGGCTGAAAATGTTAGTTTTCAATAAAACTATCACGGCAACAAGAAAGGTGTGTTGTGACAAGGTAATTATTTGCTGAACATGTTCTGTTTAATATTTAATTATTTATTAATTTCTACTTTTATACTTGCAAATACCATTCACACATATAGACACTCACTATTTATGACTTTATTTAGACAATTAAAAATATATTTAATATCATTAGGATATAATTTAAATCACAAATTTAATCAAAGTTTAGATAATAAATAAGTCTTTTCGACAAAAGTAAAATTATCATCACTGTGGTATTTCTATCATAGAAAATAGAATATAGAAAATCATAGAAATTCATATCTTCATGTACTCATAGTTTTGGTGATGCTTTAATTCATATTTTTTCATATTTACTGTAATAACTGTAACAAGGTTGGTCAAGCTGATCTGATAGCACACTCCACAAAAGCAAATGAAATATTAATTTTGTGTTTCAGTGTTCAATCAACTACTTTAATGGAGTGGCAATTACATAAAAGTAGTTTTTACTATATTTAGTTTTTGGAGTATTAATATTAATTAATTAACCATTAATTAATTAATTATATAATTAAGATATTATGATTAATTATATAATTAAATTAATTTTTAATAAATTAAAAATTAATTCCTACTCCATTATCATTATTATCATTATTAAAGCAAAAAGTTTGTAATTTAAAACATAGGTTACATCAATGTCACGTTACTTTTATCTATTATTTCTATCATTATGAATAATATTTTATTGTAACCATAGCAACGATTTTAAATTTTTCTATTATAAAATAACTCTTCTATTTTCAACATGTAGCTCCTAACAATGACTATTAAGGGCTGAATTTATATGCATTTAAAATCACAGTATATGCACATACATATGTATGTAAAAATGCCAGATATATACTTTCTGCATATTTTGAAAAATCTTGGTAACATTAATAAAATTTTCGTCATCTGAATCAAAATAAAACTATGCTGAAAACAGAAATACATTCATAGTTTCTGTCTCAGTTGCAAAAAATTGTAATTTGAATATAATTTCATTCAATTCAGGTTAAAAATAATTTGTTAATAGAATTTTTAATTCAAAATAATTATGTATTTATGAAATACACAATTATTTCTTACTTAAAGAAATTGTTTTTCAAATAATACTCTTTGCATCTAATTTAAATTTTAATGTATATTTTAGAATTATGATCATACAACAGCACAATTAAGATTACTTTTAAAAATCATTAATAAAATTTAATATATTAGGTTGTTCGGAAAGTAAGTTCGGTTTTTTTTTTACCACTAGACAGATTAATCGTATTTAAACCATATTATCCATATATATTTTGACAGCTAGCATTTTAAGGCTTATTTCTAAAAAATTTTGTTTGATTTTGTGCAATTGTTTATTTTTTGTGTCCCATCAAATATTCAAGATCAAAAGCAGCATTTTCAGCATATTTTGCTCTTTTAGTAACGAAAAGGTAAGAATGCTGTTCAAGTGAAAAAAAAATTGTGTGACGTGTATGGAGATGATGTGTTGACAGAACGACAGTGCCAAAACTGGTTTACAAAATTTTGTTCTGGCAATTTCAATATTGAAGATGCACCACGTTCTGGATGGCCAGTTGAAGTCAACAAAAACAAAATAAAGGCACTGATTGAAGCAAACTGCCGAATAACAACATGTGAAATCACTAAGAGATTAAATCTGTCAAATTAAACTGTTTATGATTACTTGAAACAAATTGGTTTCATTTCAATGCTTGATATATGGGTTCCACATGTTAAAGAGAGATGCTCTCTCTGGTGGAATTTTAATGAAATTTTTTTTTGGAGCTTTTCCCAGACAATTTAACAATTGATTCGAAAGTGTACTGCCATCGAGTAAACAAATTGAGTAATATCATAAAACAGAAAAGGCGACCAGAATTGATCAACGAAACAGATGTAGTGTTTTACCACAATAATGTCAAATTTCACACAAGTTTGGTAACTCGTCAGAAACTGTTATAACTTAGATGGGACGTGCTATCACACCAACCATATTCGCCAGATCGAGCACACTCAGATTATTACTTGTTCTGGTCTATACAATTTTTTTTAACTGTAAGACATTTACTTGAAATGACAATGTCAAAAATCACTTGGATCAGTTTTTTGTAAGCAACAGTCAAAACTTTTATGAATGTGAAATCATGCTACTAGCAGGAACGAGGACAACAGGTATTTGACCAAAATGGTCAATATATAATTCAATAAAATATTTATTTATTATAAAAATATTGTGTTTTTTTTCACAGAAAAAAACGAACTTACTTTCCGAACAACTCAATATATTACAAAAAATAAAGATAAGACATATTATTTACTTTCCGCACAAGAAATGCAAAACTTTCTGCTGCAAAATTACGGATATATTCTTTTTGGTCATCTTTTAACAAAGGCAGGTAAGTTCTGAAAAAATATCAATGTTTCAAATAAATAACATCTATAAATTTTAATTTCTAAAAAACCATATTTATTATACTTATAATTATATTACTTACATAAAAACATTTTCAATATCTTTCACCATATATCTCCAAAGAAATTTGAAAAGGTAAGACAAACAGACAAACACATTTTCAATCATTTCAGTACTTTTTGTGTCCAAAAGTTTAACAACTGATGAAAAAATCTTTGGAAAAAATGGATAAAAGTCCATTTGTAAATCCCTGGCCAATGCTACAACAAGTCTGTAAAAAGTATTAAAAATATCTTAAATTAATAGGTAATTAATAAATAATCAATAAAAAGCAATAGTTCAATCTCACATTTTTTAATAAGAATTTTTAAACTAATGGTAACATTTTTCAATAATGATTTTCTTTGTTTTCAAAAATATAATCATTACTGCATAAAAATATTTATAACTAAAACCCAATAGTTATATATTAAAGCCAAATGAATGCCTGATTGTATTAGGCTATTTTACTACTTCTATTAATAGTAGTATTAAAACAATCCAATGTAATCTAGCAATCATTTGGCTTTAATATTAATGCATTAAACTGTTAATATTCAAATATTATTAATTTGTTATTAGTATCAAGGGCAAACTAGCCACTGTAGTTAATTTATTAAATTAAACAATATACATTTAATAGTGTGTAAAATTGAAATAATGAAAATATTTTTAACCTAGACATCTTCAGGAGTGTACAGATGAAAGTGAAATACCAACGTCCATTAGGAAAGAAGACAGAATACAGTAAATAAGCAAGGGGAGGTGGATTATGACGGTAGCAATTGATGTGAAAGACAAAGGAGATATTTCCAGGAAGGAGAAAAAAGATTTCATCTGTGAAGTTTGAACACATGTTGGTAATATTGTTGTTATAAATCTTGCACTTTTCTACAATGCTAGTATAGGCCATTCATACCAGTATTTTAAAAGAACAAATGTTTAAATGTCCTGAAAAAAATTCGAAGAGAGAACATTTGTTTCTTGGAAGAAAACCAGGAAAAATATTAAATAATAAACTGATTTATCCTAGAAAAATTATGAAATAGTGAAACCATCAATAGAAATATCAAACAGATTTGTTAATTGGTGACTATATATGTTGATTTGTGTTTTGCAGTTAAAGGTGATTTCAACTTCACTTTAAAAAATAATGGCAATGTAAAATATTTAAAAGTTCTCCAAACAGTCGCATGAGATACATCTACTGGTAATTCAGCAGCAGATTGCCTTGTTGACATGTTTTTTTATAAGCTTTCAAAACTTGTCTCTAATTTCTGGATGTTAAATATTTAGGCTATCCTGACTTCCTTTTTTTACCCATAATTTTTACCTTGTTGCAAAACATTTCAAATAGCATTTGTAGATCTATTTACAGCTGCAGCAATTTGCCCCAGAGACTTGCCTGAACCATTCAAATAATAAATTTTATGTATTTCTTGCTCCTGAAGTACAGTTCCACAAGGCATTCTTGAAAATGTTTATATAACATTCAATAAACATTCAAAAAAGTCACCATGACAGTTAAAAATGATGACATCTCACCCTAGTAATGATAATTTTAATTATTATTATGATAAATTAATTTTTAAGAGATTTTTAACTGGTGTACTTATACTTTTGTAACACATCAAAAAATGAATATTTGTGGAAAACATTTATGCTGCTTTATGAAATGTAAAAAACCTGATAAAATAATTAAAATAATGATAAAAAAATAATCTATATTAATATTATAAAGAGGTAAAGTTTGTAAGTTTGAATGTAGGAGATAATCTCCGAAACTACTCATCTGATTTCAAAAATTCTTTCACCAATATTTAGAATGGATCTTCAGGGTGGACATAGGCTGTATATTATTCCATTAAACATTCATATAAATTAAAAGATATCATCTAGGTAAGCATTATATTTTTGGTGTCAGTGGATGACAAGGGGCAAGACGTGTACGTATACAAGATAGATAACCATGCGGCATAGTCATGTGGTCAGCGAGATACGCAGTGCACGGTCCAAACTCGTATAACTATAAAGGTTATCTTATGTAAGAGTTTATCACACCAAATGACCAATCTAACACATTTTTACAATTCTTTATTCCTATAATGTACACAATTTAAATAATTTTTAAATGTGTTAGATTGGGAACATGGTGTGATAAAATCTTACATAAGAACCTTAATAAATATAAATCAAATATTATAATATAATATAGTAGAAATGTTAGAAGTATGAAATAATCTAATAATCTTAATATTTGCTGTTGTTATTTTTTGCCGGAGCAATGCCAGGCTCATCTGCTAGTTAATATTATTTCTAGTAATAACTTTAAAATAAATTTTGAAAAAAACACAAAATATATGATGTTCCTATACTTTTTTAAACAGACTGTACATTCAATAATTGTTTCCATTGTAGCGTCAAAGAATATAGTCATCGAGATTTTTAATCTTGTCTTAAAATATATATTTTGTCCTGGATTTTTAGAAGTTTTATCTTTGCAATGAAAATTTTTGAAGCTATCCAATGTCACAAAATTTTTAAACAATTTACATAAATATAGGCAGGGAAGAGCCTATAGAAGGTCAATTCCACCAATGTTGATTGCATTCTAGTGATTGTGAAAAGACATTTAAGAAGATTATGAAAGTTTTTCTTTCTGAAATCATGATCATGTCTTCAATGGTGTGTATTTTTTAAATATATATTTTCATCTTGAATTTTTAAAATGTTTTTTACAATGATCAATTTTATTGTATTTTACAGAAATAGTTGCAAAAGTAATTCTCTCTCTCTCAAATGATGATAAAGTAATTCTTAGTTAAGCAATCTATAACAGAGTTTAAAGTGATATATTTTAAGAGACAATAATTATATTTCAAAGAAACATAGGGATTAAATGGAAAATAACAGGATTTTTAATAATAAGATTATTTAAATACTTTTGGAATATTTACACATCATTACATTTACAATGTAAGCAATACAGTAAATTAATGGTATTTGGGTAATTAAATGGTAACAATACCAGCTAGCTAGTTCATATCATTATTTCAATCATGTTCTCAATAATTAAACTGTTTTATTAATTTACAACAATGGTATTTCATACTTTGAATAACTTTAACTTTGTGTTATCCAGAGTCTAAATGCTAAATTTGAAAGGAATTTGAATGATGATTCTATGTTCAAACTATTTATGCAGTGAAAAATGCACTTGCTGCATAAACACCATCTGTTGTGTGCCCAAGTTGTCTCTCTCTCTCTCTCTAACTGTGAAAGTATCTCTTGTATTACACTCATATGTTCAGCACATTTTGGGCTGCAACTTTCAAATTGCATATCTGTAGATTCCCACTGTTTTTCTGTCCATCCTTCCTTCCTTAATCTCAAGAATGGAGTTAGACAGATAAAAATTGAGACCAGACACGGAAAGCTTAGTGAATAGAGGCTCTAATTAACTATATATGCACTTCCAGTCTGAACCAGAAGTCATATAATTTTTTAAATTAAAATATGAATAAAAATTGCAGCCTGGCATTGCAGCAATAATTTCTCTTTATTTTTGGTATGTTTGGTTAAATATGTAACTCATACCTATTAACCATGGCATCCAAGAAGAATGTGGAAGGAACGAAGCCTAAAAGGAAAGTTGTTGTATCGATGATTGAGATGAAAAAAAGACTTATTGCAAAACATGAATACAATACACATATGGCAGATCTGACAGCCATGTTTAAGATGACAAAGTCAACAATGTGGACCATTCTTAAGAAGAAGGAAGCAATAAAAACAGCAAATGTGGCTAAAGGTATAACAACGATCACCTCCAGGAAAACACATGTTATTGAAGAGATGGAAAAATTCATCCTAGTGTGAATAAATCAGAATCAATTGGCTGGTCATATCATCTCTGAGAAAATTATTTGAGAGAAATCCAAACAAGCTGCATAGTGACCTTCAGAAATAGGACATCACCACTCCTCTCTAAAGTACAGCAAATAAAATTTTTATTTTATTATAGTTTTTACAAACTTTTAATTATTGTTTTGATGATTTAATTTTTTATTTAAGGCAGTAAACAGCAAATACAAATAATTTAAAGTAAAAATAACACAATTAAATGAAATGGATATTATTTAAGGTCCTGGAATGGATTCATTCATTTTTATCATTTCTAACAGGAAAAATTGTTCAAAGTCCAAATAAGACTTTGAATAATTCAGAGTTCAAATGTCCTCTTGGAACTAGTTAAATTCAAAGTACAAAACACCAGTTGTTTCCAAAACAGAAATAAGTAGAGATCTCGCTACCAGTAGTTTTTTGCTCTTTTGTGACAAACAGTGTAATTTAGCAACAACTTTTGTCTGCAAATTTGTGAAAAAATGATGAAAAATTTCACATTTACACAAATGCAATAGTTTCCTGTATGAAATTGTGTTTTTGCACATTTCAGAATTACTTCAAAATGCTTTAATACAGTAGCCCCTCGTTATATCGTGCTTGTTAGAAGACAAAGGAAAAAATATGATATATCTGGCAGCACAATATAACCAAGTGCTAAAAATTCTGGGCATATACTAAACAGATGATACATGCTATGGAATCTCTATCCTCTATTCTTTCATCAGCAACTGTTTATGATATAAAATAAGCTTAGTTTTGCAATAAAGAATTTTATTCATGATTATATTGAATTAAATGGCATTTAAGTAAATATCAATACCACAAAGATCCATTTAGCATTACTGTTTTTTTTAATAATGACATTTAAAGACAAATACCTTTAATATAAAAACAAATATCAGTTGCAATTTCATTATACAGTACTATATTTCATAATAAATCACTTATTGATTGATATAATCAATAGTCTACCTTGAAGAGAATTTCTTTTCCAAGCTGCCTTTACTGTATGGTGACAGAAAAAACAGAGACACTTAATTGTGATCTTAGTTTGATTATGAGATTAGCATTTCTAATTTTGTACTGATCGATATCAAAATAAAATCAACAATTTTTATTACGTTGAAAGCATTTTTTTTTACATTACTTGTTTTGCTATGAAATCTTGAATTTTGCTAGTTTTCAAGACATCATTAGCAAAAAACTACAGATTTGAAAAAGCTAATGGAATCCCTACATAAGTGAATGTAAAGTTAAATGTGTTATGGAGTTTATGGGAGCAAATTAGTTTGTAGGCAATGATGTCAATGATTTGTTAGCTAAAATAAACTTTTATGATTACTCAAAAGAAATGTGTGGACTTTTGCAAATTTTTCTATAAAATACAATGAAAGAGACTTGTAAAAAATACATAAATAAAAAGAAAGATAAATTTTCTAAAGAAAAATTGAGAGAAAGAGATGAAATTTAATGACACCATTAATCCAAACATGTGTGTACAAATTCATCACACAAATGCAATGGTGCATCAATGCCACAAACAAAATTATCATATAGATAACAGGAAAAAACAAAAAATTTAAATTTAACAGCTACCATATGCAAAATTATTATATAAAATTACAATATTATATAAATAAAATATTATATAAAATAAAATTATAATATAAAATTGTATGGCAACTGGAGCAAATATAGCATTCAAAATTTTGTTCATAAACCAAATTCTTCATAAACAGGAATGTTTGTAACCCGAGGTTTGACTATAAAAATTTTGTACATATTTTTCAAAGAAAAGCCTATTTTACTCCTAACAATACAATTAATTAATTACATGCAGTAGAAATAATTCAAAATTTTTTAATAGTAAAAGTCCACATCATTAAAAACATGAAAATAAAAACAGATAAAATACAGAAATCTAAAGAAGAGAAATCAGTTTCAGATACATATTTTTAACAGTATATAGTGTACTTTATATACAGTAATTAAGATAAAGTAAATCAAAAAATTTCTGAATACTTACTCTAAAGTAGCATCTAATGCCAAATTTGAACAATCTTGAAGATGATTATTTAAAACAGCAATAATTACATCCTACCAAAATAAAAGTTATAACATTAACAAAATTACATTGGATACGTTTCTTAGTTTTTGAAATAATATTTAAAACACATTAAATTGACAATTAATATGCAATCAGGCAAAGCATGCACCATAACTTCACATGCCAAAGAATTATGAAATACACTTTGTAACTCCTCTTACACCCAAAATTTCTTATAAAATAAATGTAATATTAATTTTAAGGAGACAGCAGCATCAAATTTTGCAGCTGAATTTAAAGCAAAACTTTTTCTTGAAAACTGAAAACCACCAAATTTTCACCAAATTTGGTTGAGATTTGCTCAATTGGTCTTTCTAGAAAGCTTTGAACACCTACTCTTTAATTATGATCATCCTGTATTAACAGTGAATAATAGAATATTGAAACACAGGAACATCTGAAGTGAGTGCAAGCTGTTTGCAGTTGCACTCACTTCAGATGTCCCTTGAAGTACTGCTTCAAGAATAAAGATTATAAAACAGAAGTCACTAAACAAGTTAATTATGCAGAAATGTCCAAGTGTTGGGTAGAAAGTGTTAATAATTTAAACTGGCTTTTACATCAGACTCATTGATATATCACTTTGTTGAGTGTTTCTAGTGATGTATCAGTGGCCTAGAACCAATCATCACTGATTTACATAAATTATATAATTGTCTTTTTTCTCACTAAATTCTGGATATAAATTTAATTTGTTGAGTGCAAATGAAGATTTTCTTTATTTGTCATGTCAATGTCATCTGTCAGATGAATCTCAGTAAACTATTCCAAATCTACAGAAATAAAGTACAATTTTGCCTTAAAGTGCTTTAAACAATATATTGAGATTGGGAAAGAAAGATTTTCTTGTTCTGTTGGCCACATAAAGAAGAATGTCATTTTAGGACATTCCAGTTTTGCCACTTAAGCAATTCCAGACACACAAACAACTGCAACTGCAATGAGTGCGATTTGCACACATCTTGTCATAGTCCCATTGTTCATTGGCATTGCAACTCGGAAATATATGACCTTATAATAAACCAACATCTACTTTGTCTGCTATTATCTTCATTTTTTTTAATGCAAAGGAATGTCATTCATAAATGATGGTACATTTTACTTAGTTCTTTAGCTATGTTTAAAATAATAATGTTGTTACAAAACTAAAAAAATCAACATTTTATATACAGAAATCTAAAAATGGTACTTACAATCAATGCTGAGACTTTTGCTTATTTCACATCATGCCTATGTCTTCTTTTCTTTCTTTGATAAAACGAAGAATTAAAACACCACAGGCATTCATGAGCCTGAATAAGCTTAATCAATCTTGATTCTAAAACTTTACTTGTATTCTCACTTTCTGCCATGATGATAACTATTTTCAAAGTTGCCACCATATGGCATGGCACAAAGGCATTTGCTGAGTGGATGTGAGAGTAAACAAATTTTTTAGTTTCTAGTTGCAGTTGCACCAGTTTTAGAAGAGTTTATTAGTTATCAGGAACAGCCATTGTGGTTGCAGTTATCTGCATGACTAGAAATTGGAAGGTGTGACCAAGGCTTTAAGCAAAATGGCTGCTCATATGAGCAGCCATTTTGGAATTTGATTTATATAACCAACAGGGAATTTGATTTATATTTAAACTTATGTAGTTTTTTAGGGAGTTTCAGGGAGGCCGTAAAACAGTTTTACTGTAACTTAAGAGATGTATTCTGTCTGTTTTTGACTAATTAACTGTTCTGTTTAAGAATGTGTAACTAAGTTATTCTAATTTCAATAACTGAAGATGGCTTCAAAAAAACTGATAGCATTTCTGGCAAATAAATATTTTCAGTTACCTTAACTAAGCAGTGTACTCATATTACATAATATGTTTATGATTCTGACATAATGCAGTTTAAAATTTAATTTCTAATTTTACAGAAATTATAATGTACACTACTTACCTTTTTATGTACAATTTGTGGCAATGATTGTATATTCATACCCAAATCTTTGCACAATTTATCTAAATTCAAAAATTGTAAATTATTTATTTAAAACTGATAATAAATAAATAAATAATTGTTCTTTTTATTGTTTTTCTTACCAAAATCTTCAGTGCAATTTAATTCTGTCCATTTCTGCAAAGTCTCAAAAAAGAAAGTATCTGCTTCTTCAGGAGTCTGTTCAAATGTTCTAATTCGATGGATAACATCAACATTGATATCTGCTAGACGTTCTGAGAATGTCCGAAACTGTTAAAGTATACAATTATGTTGAAAAGGAATAAAATTAACATTTTATCTTCTAACAAATATATTAAAATAATAAACAAATATAATAAAATCAATCAGCCAAATTTTTAAATAGCAAATGTAGGCTATCCAAGATATCTTAAAAATACATAAATGCAGTTAGCCAGAACATGAACCAGTACTAATTGCAATACTTGGAGATAATTTTAAGTATAGTCTTGTTTCATGCAGAGTTTGCATGTTAGCCAGAACTACAGAATGCTACTCAATGATGAATTCCCTGATTTGCACATATTTTTCTCAAGCAGTGTATTTATTACAGTATAATAGAATTTTACTTTGTATATTCAGAAACATCATCAGGTCAAAATATTATTCATTATAGTGGAAACTTAAGTAAAATGTTTTATGCACATTTTAATTCTGTTTTGTTAATTGTAAATGATTGCATAAGTGTCTAGGAAATCATCTGAAACTACATGGAGCTCAAATTACTAGACACTTATGCAATAACTTACAATTAACAAAGTTAAAATGTGCTTAAAACATTTAACTTAAGTTTCTACTATAATGAATGACATTTTGGTCTGATGATGTTTCTAAGTGTAGAGAGTAAAATTTTATTATACTGTAAAAAATATACTATATGAGAAAAATTTATGCAAATCAGGACATTTATTACAGTGAGTATTCTGTAGTTTCCATGTTTAAAATGTTAAAAATGCTTTTGATGATTTAAGAATCAGATTCAGTAGCATAAGGAGTGTTACACACAAACACAGTTATTTTTTATTTTGGATAAACATAATGATGAAAAGCTGCTGCTTTGTTTTAATTCTCTGATCATAGCTGTGTGTGAGGCTTTGCAGTGTTAATGCATCACAATTAGGCCCAAGTGAACCTCAATCTAATATGATGATATGCCCTTTTTAAAAGGTTGTGTCATTGCATGAGTCCTAATGGAAAATGGTTAATTATAGTGCATGATTATCTATACTAATATTATAAAGAGGTAATGTTTGTATGTATGTATGTATGTATGTATGTAAGTTTGTTTGCAGCAGGTAATCTCCGAAACTACTCATCCAATTTCAAAAATTCTTTCACCGATATTTAGAATGGAACCTCAGGGTGGACATAGGCTGTATATTATTCCGTTAAGCATTCATATAAATTAAAATATATAATCTAGGTTAAGGCTTTTATGTCCAACAGATGGCATTACGAGTACGACGCCCTAAGTTTGCTTTTCTGTGAAAATGAACTAAAGCGGATATCTTCTATCTATCTATATAAATAAAAATGTAACGTTCGTTTGTTCCTACCGATTCCTTTGAAATTTTGACACAACGCTGCATTCGAAATACGCACGTGTTTTTATATAATATACACGTTGAAATTCAACCCCACTGAAGGGAGATGGTTAGGATTAAGGCTTACGGTAAAAAACTCTGCTTCTATTTATACTATTTTAGATGCAGGTTTTTGCATTTTTGATTGTGTTTTAATAGGGTACGTCAAGAGAATGTACACTAAGAAGAAATTTTTCGAAAAATTTCTCTCCCACAGGGAAAGTTTTATAAATTTATAATAGATACATTTTGAGCCACAACAACGCGTGGTGGGGTCTGCTAGTATTTTATAAAATTAAAAAAGCGATATCCGCAAAAAAATTTTAGCCAAAAATTACCGCAAAAAAAAAATCACATAAAAAGGAATTATGTGACAAGAAAGATTTTTTTCTTTACTAGACAAAACTGTTTAAAAAATTTTTTTCTGAAACAGAAATGAGAAAAACATGTGGGAAAATTCTTAAAAAATTTCCCATGTTTATTCTCCACTACATCGTGATAGTGCCATATCTGACTTACTCTCTCTACAAAGGTTAATATAGTAATAGTACTAGACCAACATAACAAAATACAAAAAAATATTGTTCTAAATAAAATAGAAAATAATACAAACAATTTAGAAAAAAGTAATATAGTTTATACACTTAACTGTAATTGGTGCTGAAACAATGGTATGTATAGGAGGAAAAAAAGACATTTAAAAATATGGGTAAAAGAACATATAAACACAATCAAATATAATATGTATAATTCCACTGTAGCTAAATATTGTAATTTTAAAGGTTGTCAAATAGTGAAAGATTCAATAAAGGTGATAAAATACGAAACTAATACAGGTATACCTCGCCTTACGTCGGTAATTGGTTCCAGGAGAACGACTTAAGTCGAATTTACTTGTCTCCGAATCTACTTGTCACTAGGAAAAACCATAAATTACTATTCCCAGTTCTGTATTTTATTTATTAATGCATTTTTAATAATATATGGTTAATAAGGATCTATTTTAAGCTTACAAACAAATAAATTTTAGTTTTTAATATAGTACAGAAAAAAGTAATCTAAATATATGAATGCAGGTACTGTAAATACAGTACATACTTGTAAATGTATATATTTTAATATGATTTTATGTGCTTTAAACGTTTTTCTAGTGATATTACGACTTCAATATTTGTGGC
>NW_019385064.1:183343-198964 GCF_000671375.1 Centruroides sculpturatus | reverse complement strand
TAAAAAAAAAAAAAAAAAAATACTATGAATGTATAAAAATTTTTAAAATTAAATCAGAAAAAAGAATTAATGACAATTTAGGAATAAAATTAGATGAATGGTGGTATAATTTCATTGATATAAACAAAAATAAATTAATTAATGACATAATAATGGGTGACACTTGAGGTGTATAAATATACAAATTAGCCATATAGTATAGTAAATTAATAAAATAAGCTGTGGTAGTGCATAATATTAGAGCAATGTTTCTGTTGTGTAGTAAGTTGCTTCAACTGAAATGCTTATTGTGAGTATAAATCCAACACTTTACATTTATAATATTTTAATTATAAAAATAGTAATTTTTGGAATATTATATTTAGTGTTCCCAAAGCTAAGAAAGTGATGATCTTGAAACTATTATACTTGTGAGACATCACATGTGATAATTGTGAATTTGTCATATTTACAATAACCTTTTAATGTATTTTTATAATTTGTATAATTTTAAAATTTATTTTTGATTTGTCTAATTTCATAATTTTTATAATTTATATTTATGTATGAACACCAATTGAAGAAAAATGTTGAGTCCAAAATGCATTTTGAGTGTTCTGTATTATATACCATGTTTACTTGCATATAAAACAAAATTTTTATTCATTTATCACAGCTTCAAATTCCTAGGTCATCCTATACACATGAATGAAAGATTCTTTGCATTTTTGCAAACTGTGTATTCGCATTTTTTTTACCGGAATATTGCAGTAGAGAAAAGTTATTGTCTTGTATTTAAAAACATAAGTATTTTATCTGGGTCGTTTGAATTGTTCTTGTATATTGTCAGGAGTAAAGATGAATAGCAATAGGAAAAGCAAAGCTTCTGAATTGAATTCCAGATTGAAATTCCAAAATTACATGGGAGCACGATATAAATTTTAATCCATTCCCGTGTGAAAACATGATTATTCAGAAATAAGAATTTGAAGAAACTGATAAGTGTAATCAACGGAGTGTGGATTTGACTTAAAAATTGGCAAAAAAATCCCTGATTGTCCAGCTTTACATGAACAAATTAAGGAAAAATCTTGTAAAATTGACAACATAAAATTTAAACTGCCAGTAATTTTTGCTGGGCAATGTGTGCATTTACGTTCATTTGATATTTTACTTGTGATTAAATGAAATAAAATTAGAATTGTATTAATAAATCTAATTTTCTTTATTTTGATCTTTAAAGTCACACCTCATCCTATATACAAGGTCGTCTTATATGAAAGTAAATACAGTAATTGTAAGAAAAAAAAAAGCTGTAAGTTATTATAGAGTTTTTAATAAGGTGTTAAATATCATTACAGATTTTATAATTTAATCTTCTTCACTGGTGTGATAAGCCTGCATGTATACATGTGTCTATTTATCTAGACTAAGTGTAAAACAATATTAAGGGCTAAAAGCAATAGATTATTCCATGACTACAGTTTTTTAAATTGCAGCCCAATAATTTGAAGTGATGGATAACTGATATTGTTTAATGAGTATGATAAATCTATAAGTGCTTAAACAATTTGCCAAAAATGCAATGCAAGTGGAACAAATTGTGTAAATGCAGAGCAATTTCCAAGACTCATCACCATACTTATCAAATTCTGGTATTATCCCATCTAATCTAAAACTGAATGAATTACACAGTTTATCAAAAATATATCATTTACCTTGTCTATCAATTGAAGATATTTTGTTAATGAAATTAATCCGATGCTATTGAATGTCAAGGGAAATGATTTTTAGTTTAATTGAGGAACTGAAATCTCACAATTGGAAAGGAATATACATCATGTATAACAAACTATTGTTTTAATCATGTTAAAATTATAAGCAGAATTGTTATAATCAATTATATAAAAATTTTGCTAGCATTTTTTTTTTTTAAACACTTTTGTAATCTCTCTCCATTTACATCATATTTTGTCTATGCTTCTACATATATTACTAACACTATTCACTTTTTTTGCACATTAATCTCAAGCAATTTCCTTTCCACGAGAAGTGATAGTTGGATCTATCTTCCCTTCTATTATTTTTTCAATTCCATCTATTAACTGCTTTTCAGAAGAAGTAAAACTACGTCTTCCTTTTCTCTCTTCCATTTTATCACCGAAACTCATATCAGAGACAACTTGTACCATTTGAACATTCCCAGACTATATTCCTATTGGACAAAACAGCATACTCTCAAAATCAGATCATTGATATTTTGTTGTAAATAGTAACTCGGGTTATAATGATCTTCATGAATTGAAGATATGATATGTCATAAAGAGAATGCTATAGATTTAATGGAGAATGTATTGTAACTCCAATCACACCACAGTTGATGCAATGGGGATTCTCATGTTTTATGAACTTTTAGCCATCTCTAGTAAAGTAGAAACAGTTGATTTTTAGTATTGTTTGAGAAATATTTCCAGATTTTTTCACTTTTAAATTTTACTCCATTTGTTTTTGGCTCTTCAAAAGTACAGATAGGCTAATTTTAAAGATCTTTATTTCACAAAGAGTCGCATGTAGACAATCCCTTGACTTTTTTACTCCTATGGATGGTAAGCTATAGACATTGTCTATATCTCTGATAAGATTCCAACTGCCTCATTCAGAGCTGCATTTGTACCTTTGGTACACTTATAGCTTATATTATATCCGTATTTTAGTTTATAATCTACCAGTAACCTACTGTATATTTGGAATTTACTTGTACAGGTATTTGCACAATATCTCACAATACAAATTCGGCATTTGATAATTAGGAAGATAAACCAAGAAACGGAATTTCTGGATTTCGATAATTTTTATTCACTTATTTTATTACAACGTCATTCAGAGCTAGAATCTTACGACATATACAAACCGAGATGTGTTATTTTATAAAACTTATAAACCAAACATATCGATAAATATTTAGTAGTTTGAGCTAACATTGAGAACAATAATATATACATACCTTAAACGTATTTTCATTTTTATGCGATATCGGTTTATTTTTCATTTTTGTGAATTTCAATAATACAAACACGTGTTACCGAGCCGCACAAATCACATGTACAACACAACCATCTGTCAATTAAGTGTTGCCAGAAAAATTATAAGAAAAAATACCCGTTACTAATGTTATCAACGGCCAAATGCTTTTTGACCCTAGATTCTTTTTCAGAAAAGCCTAGAATTTATTAAAAAGCTATGAACTTTTGAAAGGTTTTTAAGCTAATCGAATTTAATATAAAAAATTTAGTAATTTTAAAAAGTTATCATATGGGATTATCATTGTAAGAATCTGTCTTCACTAGGGTTTCTCAAACGGGATTCCGGGATCCCGGGATCCCGGTTGTTTTTTTAACCCGGGAAATATCCCGGGAAATCCCGCAAATTTCTTAAAAATTCATTTTTTTTCTTATTTTGCGTTAAGGTTCAGGAATTTTGCAAATAGAAAGCATAATTAACTCATTCACTGTCAGAATACATTTGCATTTATTAATTTAAAACCCACCTATTAGTTTTTTTTAAATTTTTGCTCGTTATAGCATGTCACAAATGGTCAATAATCAATATATAGCTTATTTGTGGCAGGACTATAAAAATTTTTTACTTGTCGGAACCTGTAATATCTGGAATAATTGTGTTTACGCTGTCTTGAGTTTTAACCATGCCCAGTAGCTTCAATAAATGCCTGACGCCAGATTGTGCAAATTGGGCAAGGATACAAACGAGTACAAAGTCTGCAAGTATGAAGTTTTTCTTCATAAACCTGATTATTAAAGCCAAATGAATTGCCGAATTATCGAGCTCTAAGCTTGATGCCGCTATTAAAGCAGCCAAGGTAGACAAATCAAGAATACTAGAGAGCGAAAGAAGTACTACAATCTCGAAAACGAACTCGAAAGCTTCCAGGCTACAGGTGAAAAAACACATAATATCTGTCTTCTCTTAAATGCATTAAACACTATTCCAATCACATCAATTGAATCGGAAAGGGCATTCTCGGTGGCAAGACTTTTCATTACTAAAATAAGAATTAGAGTGAGTTATCGGAGTATTGACCATCTTTGCTTTTTAAAATCTTATAAAAGTTTGCAATATTTTGTATTATATTTTATTTAAAAAACGAAAATTACCTTCTAAATTAGAAGTTCATTTTTTTTATTTTTTACTCAATTCAAAACATTTTTTTTTGTTGTTGTTGTATGCAGTTTCCAGCAAACTTTAATTAATTTTTTTCTATTTGTGAAAATTTCTACGTTATTTAAAGGTAATTTTTATTATAGGCCTATAGACCTTACACAGCATTATTAATATGATTTTGGAGGTTACAGAACTTTAAAATTACTTTAAAAAATGGAAAATAATTATATCATTTGATTTCAAGATATTTTGTATACCTTAAAAATAATTAATTCTATCCCGGGATTTCCCGGGATCCCGGGAAACAGTTCACTTTTATCCCGGGATCCCGGGACAAGCAAAAGACCGGGAAATGAGAAACCCTAGTCTTCACTAATAACATAAAAACTAGACGGTCGGATGGCCGAACGATTAAGGTGGCAGCCTACCATTCTCGGGATCTTTGATAGGATTCCGATGGGTCGAAAACTCCCTCAAAAGTTTTAGGCGATGATTTGATGGAATATGTCCGACACTTCCTGGGAGGTCTTTTTAACGGTAACTGGCCCCTATTTAGGCGATACAGAGTGGAGAAAATTTGGAAAACTCCACGTGGCCAGCCCGTCCTGGCGAGGTGCGAACCCATGACCGAACTCCGAGTGTTCAGGGAACGAAGACCGCTGGTGGGCCATTACAATTAGGATGGCCGACTTCTCATGAGGAAAGATTAACAAGCTGAAACAAAAACTCACGATTTATCGTTCATTTTTCAGAACATTTCCGAACAATTTTTAAAAAGTAACTAAAATTCCGTAAATTTGGAAAATTTAGAACGGTTTAACATCCAGACGGAGGACCATAGAGCGCCCGCTACTACCTTAACCGTTCTCCTTTTTTTTTTCTTTTCTTCTTTTCTTCTTCTCCCACCAGGTTCATATGGAGAATGCGGTCTTAGTTAACCGTTCTCCCATCCGACCGATTATTTTAGTAAGTTGTAAAGCTATCTTTGACATTGATCAGTTTACATTTCAATTGTCAGACTGAGTGGCCATTTTCCGATTTATAAGATTTGTGAAGAAGCTGTTACCGCTCTGGGAGATCCGGAATCAAACCTGGACGGGACGGAGAACAATAGAAAATTTTCGGAGATGGTCGGTCCGGAAATGTCAGGCCTTGTCCCTCACTACCCGGCCGTCCCATTGTGGACCGGACCGAACCCATAATGTGCTTGCTAGAAAGGCCCTCTTTCAGAGAGAGAGTTAAAGAAGAAAATTTACTAATATGCAAAATTTGTAATGAAACTGCGCTTCAATTATTTATTCTTGTACTGTGATATCGTAACTGACGTAACTGACTTTTTCTTCTTTTTCACTACTATTTAACATGTAGAATTCGAATACTATTGTATGCAGGCTTTAAGGTATGTCGATTATTTTGATTATAGTGTATCCCATATACAATAATCGCATTTTATATAAAAAAAATAACTTCTATGTAGTTGTTTCAAATTATAAACTATAGCCAGATATAAAATTTGAGTATCTGACAAATTTTCAAGATTTCATTGAATAGATGCGACTTCGTAAAATAACTTTGGTACGTTTTTAGATTTTTGCATAGTAATTATAACATTTTATACTTATTTAATTTCCGATGCAACTGTTTTTCGTAGCGGCAGAATCTATATCCTAGTTAGTTAGGAGAATAATCTTCAAAGAAACGCAACGACCAATTTGTTAGGAAAATTTTTCGCGAATAATCAATGTTTTCATGGTTTCAGTTAAGGTTATCGGCGAATTTGTGGAGATGCCCGTTGGGCTCGATTTTTCATGTGCAGTACAGCCTAAACAAATCCATGCACGGAACTGGCTAATGTCGTCTAAAAAACGAAAGCGTCGGCGCGTGGCATTTGTAAACAGCAAGTGGCAAGAAAACTTGGGAGTCCGATACTTAGCCACTGCTCTTGAAAACAGACATCAAGAAACGGTACACGTTGACTTTTCGAACAAGTCTGGATCCGTACGTTGTCGACAATATTGTAATTCCAATACACTTTCACTTATCTTTCCTCATTTCTCGAACACGACGACAATTCGAAAATTTTCAAGTTTTACACCAAGACCGCATCGCTCAGCCGAAAACACGAAGATAATCGATTACAAATGTGAAAACGTTACTTGGCAGTAGATAATGAAAGAATGCAAACGAGCTGTAAAGGCGATTCGAACGTCGGGGGCGTAGCTCAGATGTTAGAGCGCTCGCTTTGCATGCGCGAGGTACCGAGATCGATACTCGGCGTTTCCATTAAATGGAATTTTTTTTTTCTCTAAGTATCGTCACACCTGGAGACGTGCTACTCAAGTGCGTCGCTGCTACCGACTTTGCACTTGCAGCCTGCTTCCGAAACGTTAAGAATTTTGGCGAACCGAAAAGTTTTAAAGTTGCAAAACGGAATTCTTTCCAGCCAGATGTATGACAGCGAATTCTCATTTAAATTTCAGACGGAATTATTTGCTAACTTTAGCAAAAATCTGAAAAGTATTTCGAGAATTCGATCGTCTATACAAACCGGATGTAATTAGAACGGATTTTAAAAAAGAAATCAGAGTTTAAATACTTAAACAAAACGAGTCTGGAGACGCCGAGTATCGATCTCAGTACCTCTCGCATGCGAAGCAAGCGCTCTACCATCTGAGCTACGTCCCCGGCGACTAACTGCCTGAAATACCATCTGTAAATTGCTCACTCTATTAGGTGTTTGTTAGGCAGTTGCTAACGAAAAACGTCACTGCTACTAAAAGTACACTACGCGCTCTTTGCCATCGGCTGCAAGCGTCAATGAGAAACGCTTCGCCAACCGTTTTTCCCGAACATTTTCGCTACAGCTTACAGCGACAGGTCGGATGTTTATAAAATGGGCAGAAGTCAATTTGCAAATAATAAGTACCGTACACGACTGTAATGAAGTGTAAACCCGATGCACAGATACAAGCGCGATACTCGTCATTAGAGTCTTTCAGCAGTGTGAAACGGCAAGACCAATTACTTTTTGTGGTGCCAAAAAATTTATTCATTGCAGACGTTTATAAAAATAACAGCTTCAGACGGAGACGCGGAGCATCGACCTTTTTACCTCTCGCATGCGAAGCGAGCGCTCTACCGATTGAGCCACGTCCCCGATGTCCTGAGCCACCTGAAATTTCTTCCACATTCGAATTCACTGCGGCACAACAGTAAAAACTAACATCCAGAATAAACGAATTATAGCAGAACCTCGATTATCCGGACTTCGATTATCCGGATTGTTCAAAATAAACAAAAATTTTACGAATTTGCTGATTTGCACTTGGCGAATTACGATACTGTTTATGTACGTGATGGAATGCATAACTTTTTTTTGTTTCAACAACGTCTCATCAAAGTGGCAGTAAACTCTTAAATATATTTTGCGTCGTAATAAAAATATAACTTGACATACGTATTTATAAATAATTTATTTTCAAATTACATCGTTTCTATGACCAAGGGCGGCGTATGGGCAACGTGGGCCACCGCCTATGCCTCGCGGTCCGAAGGGCCTCGCGTTTGGAAGGTTTATGCATTACTTAAAAGCCGTGAACGAGACGAAAAAATTTTACTCGTCATAAAACGATAAATAGTTTGTCAAATTTTTATTCATAAAAATGCAGTTTCAACTGCTTTTTATTTTATAAAATCCGTCTTCTTGCGCTACTAGAGGGCCTTTTAAACAATAGGTAGTCTATCTACCTTCTCAGCAATGCTATATATTTATAATAATAAATCACACACACCTGAATTTTTTGCCGAGTTATTTTTGTTTATTCCAAACGTTTTCGGCCAATTCGTATAGGCCATCTTCAGGTTTTAATAGTTTTCGTTGTAATGGAATCATTCGTTCGAAATTCGTTTGAATTTGAACTTATTACAACAAGTTCAAACGAATTTCGAACGAATGATTCCATTACAACGAAAACTATTAAAACCTGAGGATGGCCTATATGAATTGGCCGAAAACGTTTGGAATAAACAAATAAATCGGCAAAAAATTCAGGTGTGTGTGATTTATTATTACAATAGGTAGTCTGTTAGTGTTGGTCAGTAGTAGTCCAAATTCAATACGAACGTTTGTTTCTTGATAATTTGATTACGGTTTAAATACAGTTTTTATCTTTAATATTACCGATATGCCATCGAAAAGAAAACGTGTTGTATTATCATTAAAAGACAAATTAAAGTATTTGTTTCGATTATCCGAATCTTCCCCTTATTCGGACTTCCTTCAGCTCCAATTAGTCCGGATAATCGAGGTTCTACTGTATTTTGAAACCAGAATCGAAAATTATCGGCGTAATAAAATTCGGTGCCCACAGTTAAATAAAAATTACTTTTGAGTTTTTGCTTTCAGTCTATCGAAAGACTTGTTAAAGGTAATACAAAAATAAAAAACGGCTCTGCAAGCAAACAATAGGCGAAAAACTTGCAATAATACAGTCACGGAAGGAATCACTCTTGTCTCAAATCCAGTTCGGTTTGTATGCGTGAATGACGTAGTCTGTATGCAAGCAGTTTTACGAGATTTATTCAAACGAAAATCACACATTTCGAAAAATTATTTAGTTGAAAATATGCATTTAACATAATAACCAGTTTTAAATATAGCAAACGAATAACAAGAATTATACGGATTTAGCATAAATTTGCTTTTACTGTATTGCGAATTTATTATACAGAAACTTTTCAGGCAAATGGCAAAAAAGACTTAATTTGTTACAGAATATGCAAAAAACAAAAATCTCTCAAAGATACAGAACAGCGCTAGGATTTTCATTCTTTGAAAACGAGGATGGGGTGTAACACTGTATTAGAGGCGCGTGTATTATCTGCACATTTTATCATCAAACTAATTTTTAAAGTTTGTCAATCTACTTTCAGTAAGACATTAGCGGAAAAAAGTACACTGAGAAACGTAATTACACTTTCGAAATAAAAATTGCAACACCACAAAGGAATGCACGTAGCCGCTTGCAAATTGCAGGACCGGTAGAGATGACAGAGATATGAGAATGATTAAGTTTGATACACGTCGAGTTATGTGATACCCAGTTTCGGGCTACAAAAACCAGCAACCGACTCGGGCCATAAATGCTATCAGCGACGGTTCGTGGCAGCCGAACTATCGAAAAAGCATTAAAAAATGCCTCAGAGACTACAGCGAGCTGAATACCACCAGTTAACGACTGTGGAAGACCATATTTTGGAGGTACGTGACCTCGGTTTGTCGATGCGCGCAGTTGCCACGCGTGTTGGACAAGACGTGAGGGTATTCACGTCTTTCCCAACACACGATATGTGACATGATGGATGCAGGAACACATCGAAGAGGGAGTGAATCGCACCGACTCATGACAGAGCGCAAAAACCAACAGATTCGCCGAACGGCCCTTCGGGATTTGTTTATTTGGTTACGGCAACGCGACACGTGGGCGATCTGCCGGGGAATGCCTCACTGGAGATCTTTTAAGGAAACTGGCTCCTATTTAGTTGTTTACTAGGGTGAAGAAAACCCGGAAAATTCCACGTGGCCAGCCCATTGGCGAGGCGCGAACCCACAGCCAACTACCAGTGTTTAGTGGTTTTATCCATTCGGCCACTGGTGTGCACGGCCCATCGAGACCCGTCCAACACGGCACGTGACATCCGAAGCCGCCTGTCGCCGTCAACGAGTGCATGTATGTCTACTCAAACCATTAGTATGTAGTCGGACTGCACGCGCGGCAACGGCGATGCCATTAACCGCTCGATACAGAGCTGTATGCCTGGAGTGGTCTCGTCGTCGCAACTGGACTACTGAATGGCATCGTATATTGTTTACGGATGAATCCCGCTTTTGTCTGTGGAAAAATGACAGCCGTGGACGTATCCCGGGGAAAGCTACGTGCAAGCCCTTTTTTCCGAGCGTCACACCGGACATAATGTTCGATCAGTGGACAGTCTTGGTGCACTCTGACAGTGAACCAGTACATGTACTGTACATCATACGAATTGTGGGACTGTGGTTCGGCCATTGGTGCAGGCCTCACCCGACATGGTGTTCCAGCAAGACAGTGCCCAACTACACATCACAGGGCGAACTCTCACCAGCCTGCAACAAAATTCATACGCTTCCCTGGCCGGCAGTCCACCTGTGCGACTTCGTCCGACGTGAGATGCACTGGGAATCACCATCATATACCAGGTACAATAGATATGAGCGTCGTAGTAGAGGCAGCTTGGCAGCTTGGCAAGAGATACCTCAAGCAACCATTAATCGCCTCATTGATAGCATGCCTCGCCATATAGCTGCCACTGAAGCCATATTCGTTACTGAATAAACAGGTGTCTATTGCATATCTTTTTTCGTTTTAATCATTCCATATCTCAGCACCTCTACAAGTCCTGCAATGTGCATTCCTTTGTGGTGTTGCGATTTCACTTTTGAGGAGTTTATTTAGCTTTCAATCAATTCATATTTAAAGAAACCCATCAAATAATAGTCAGTATAAGCAGTGTGGAATAAATTATTTCAAAGACAGACGAATTTGAAAGGTGATTTTAAGATTTCACCCCACTCTAGAGTCGTCCATGTCAGAGAAAACATAATTGATTTGATGGAGGCTATACCATGTAAACCCACATATTATAACAGCCTAAAATAATAGAAAATGTTGTATTTAAAATGTACAACTGTCAAATATGCTTTTACTTTTATATTATTTTTCATCGAATAACAGATACAGACAAACACGTTAATTTTATCCCGGCTTCAAGTAATAGGAAACTTGTATTTGTGCAGGCCACCTAGTCTTTATCAAAATAATCACAGTTGATAGGTAATTTCAGGTGTTCAAACGGTATGTTCTTCAGAATTTTAAAGTTTTAGTTAAATTTGCATAAATTTGAAAGATATTTTCTACGTGAGATTTTTAACGTAACTAATTATACACTTGCAAATCTCCAAAGACGAATATTTCATTTTTACTCTTTAGAAATAAATATAAACAATCAGTGCCGTAACTAAGCAGGTGCAACAGGTGCACCCGCACAGGGCCCATTTGGAAGAGAGTCCCAAAATGCACGTGTTTGTTTTATTATTTTCCCAAACCTAATTAATTAAGGGGCCTAAATGCAAGTTCTTGCACAGGGCACAGGAATGGCTAGTTACGGCACTGTAAACAATCGACCAATTGAAATTCAAAGAACTTTCCCTGAAAGGAATTAGAATTGAGTCGTGCTGATCATCTATCTAACAGGAAAAGTATGATGTACTGTACAGGGCGAGCCACTACTAATTTGAGGGGGAGAGCATATATTTCAAATTAAATAGATTAAAAATTGTAGCCCGGCATTGTGAAGATGTGACAGTAAATAATTTCTCGTGTAAAATATATAATATACAATTTTAAAAAATTTATAATTTTTTATTCAAAGTAGGCCTACATGTCTTGCTCGTAGCCAACCAATGCAATTAATTTTAAATTATTCTTTGTTTTATAAACATAGGAACTGTCCATAAATTATTTAGCGCAGATATGGGTAGGTTGGTGTGCATATACAATAATCATTATGATGCTTTACAAAAAGATAGGAGTGTTTACAAGAACGTTACGTAATGCTAGGATATCAGCCTTCTTGTAACAGAATGATTCGCTTTTGTTTCCGAAGAATTGCATAGCGAACCCTACTGTTTATATCACTGCTTTATACGTAATTAATAAAGTAACGTAACGTTCTGTATTTCGTGCTGTATATTATTCCTTAGTACAATTAAGGAGGTCGATCTAGGATATGCGTTATTATTATGGAACATTACAGAGATAGTGTGATAGTTGAAAAGCCTATAAAAACTGCGTTACGTAACTTATAAACGATCCCATATATTGATTTCTGTATATTTCTAAAGATCTTTATAATTATTTAACTGTAATGAAAATAAAACCATTCACGCAAACTTTGTAATTATCTTTTAAATCGGTGTTTTTCAACCGCCGGTTCGCAGAAAAGTATTTGACCATAACAGTTGCTTATGGATGATATTTAAATAGTAATCTAGTTATAGTACGTACTTTTTTACGTACAAAAACTCTATATAAGCAACTATAAGCTTAATAAGCATAATTCGCATTTAATTACGGTCAAAGTAAAATTATAATTTTACTGGACCGCCAAGAGAAAAAGGTCGAGAGACTGTTTTAAATGCACTGAAAACAATTTTTAAAAAATGATTTCCAATTTGTAAATTATATAAGTTACCAACTTTATATGATAATTTTCTAGCCAATGCGTATTTTAATTTATTCATTCTAGATTTAGTTATATTTCTTCTATATACAGTATTAACATTTATGACGATTTATCTCCTTTTTATTCCGCTTAAAAACAGATTAACGCTTAACGATCCAAAATTATATTCGTACAACTGAAGAATTAATTAATTTACCTATCGCATGTTAGCATTTAGTAAAATATGTAATAGATTATTTGTATTAATATTATTGCGATTGGAGTATTTAAATTGAAAGTGCTTGTTAAATCTTCATATGTAAATTACAGAGGTTTTACTTCCAATTTCTTTTAATTTTTTCCAGTTCAAATTAAAGTTTCTAAAAATATGTTTATAGATAAATTTCCTATTGTCACAATAATATAGTGTCGCTCGCAGTCTGTTCATATCACATTTAGAACTATAATATGGAGACACTACCAGAGATTTGTATTATTAATAATATTTGATCTTCACCTCGCCTCCGAAATCACTCTCATCATATTCGCGAGACAATTCGGATAAAAGTTTTTCACATAAAATAAATATTCTAAAATACGGATTCGTTTTATCGAAACTTGGTGACGATTTTACGGAATTGGAAGAGACTCACTTGGTATTATTAACGTTCATTGAATTTTATTTTATTTTTCCTTTCGTAAAATTTTATTTTTGTTTATTTTGTTACGATAATGATAAATTAGAAAAAGTCGGAATACCTTACTCGCTTCTACTTTTATTGAAACAGTTTCACGAATACACTCGGGTAAACGATACGTCGACGCTCCTTCCGCGCTATCGGAATAATTTCGAAACGTCGAACGGGTCTGAACGGGTAAAAATATATCGGAACCCGCGATATTTCCTAATAATTACTTTAGTTTTTACGAAACGAAATTAATTTGGGTCGAAGGAGAGGGATTTACTTCTAGAAACGAAAACGTTCGACGTTTCGGAGAAGGCAGCAAATGACGACGGATCTACGACCACCGATAAATAATCTATGTACATTCGGGCGCATCATCCGATGGAATTCAGTTGATCTTGGAAGTGCCAGGTTTGGTATCTTCCTTGCTCGGGTAGTTCAATTGCCAGCCCAATACGAAACGGTCGAAACCGCAAGTGAATAAGTTGCATCGGGCAGATTGCTGATCGTCGTACCAGGCCACCGAACACACCATTCTCCTGTGGCCCTATTCCAAAGAGAATCACGGTTAGCGAGGATAGCAAAGATATATAGCTAGAGTAGAACAATTTACCTGTCTGTTTCCGCGAGGCAGTCTGGCCAGACGGGCGCCGTTCAGGTCGTAAAGACGTACCTGACGATTGTCATGAGGAATGGCGATCACTTGCTGACTAGAGACGGCCAACCTGAGAAAAAAATGGGGCAAAGGAATGAAAGGAAAGGGGTCGCCGGGCGCCAGTTCAGAAACGCTTACCTGTTAACTGGAGAGTCCAGTCTGACAGTTGCTAGTGGCGATCTCATGTTCTTCAGGTCCCATACCTTGACGGTGCGATCGTCGCTTCCAGACACCACTTTGTCTCCGCCAGTGAAAGTGGCTGAGGTGACTGACCTGTAACGACCATCTCGCCATTTAATTCATTTCTCATATTTTAGGGGCCTGGACGGAGAGAGGAGAGACGTACTCACTCGGTGTGTCCTTGGAATACGCTGACGGAGTGAATGGCCTCCCGGAAGTCCCACAGCCTGAAGGTAGTGTCCTTGGATGAAGTGACTACCAAACGTTGGTTGGGATGGGCGCAGGCGTGAGTCAGTTCTTGATCGTGCCCTATTCATTAGAAATGAGATGGTTAATAACGTTAATTTGATTTGTCTCCCGACAAGTACAGCTGTCCCTTGATAATCCGACAGGTATGGGACCAAAGGGGTGTCGGATTACCAAAAGTGTCCGAATTACCGAAAGTGATTACATATTTCGCATTGTTTTGCTAGCAGTAGCCTACAATATTCCCTACTCCAACTGTTCGAATAGAACTGCTCACGGAAAACACACGAAATGTGTGTTATCCTGTAAGAAATGGATGGGGAGATTCACGTCGCGACATACTTCTGTGCAAGCAGAAACGTAACGGGAACGGGTACCTTGACGGGAGGTGCGTCGGACTACTGAGCATGTCGGATTACAAAACGTCGAACTATCAAGGGACAGCTGTACTATATAACGAGTGGGTACTGTATTATAAAATAATAAACTAGCTATTTTTACTTGGAAACCTTTACGAAAATTGAATATCCTATTAACATGGTAACTAAGATTGGTTGGTGTTATTTTAAATTATTTTTAATTTTGTTATATTCGTTTCATTTCTTTAAAAAAACAATAAAATTAATTAATTTATACATAATGATGCACAAATTACATGGAATTTATCATAACAATTTTACTTCTTACTTATGAATGGAAGTATAAAAAGAAGAAAAACAGATTATTTCGTACTTCTAATCCTTATATTATAGTATTTGATTTATATTTACAAAGGTTATCTTACGTAAGCATTTATTACATCGAGTGTCCAATCTAACACATTTTAAACATTTAAAAAATTTTTAAAACGTGTTAGATTGGTCTCTCGGTGTGATAAACCCTTACATAATAACCTGTAAATCAAATGCTATAATATAACAAATATTAAAATGAAAACCATTTAGGGCCGATTGCAGAGACAAATTTTAGAGGCCGACGGCGGTTTACAGATCGGGTAGACCGCTGTTCAGAAAAATTTCATTGCAGAGACGGCGTTTCTCGCCTGCCACAATGTAGACAGCGATTAGAAACAAGTTATTTGACCCACTTTCTAGACTCACTGGACAGCAGGTTTAGAGGGCTTTTCAATTCGAGTGGTAGCTGTTTGTGGAAAAGTTTAGATAAAAACAGATATCGTTCCTTCGATAAATGTTGTAAACGGTACGAATCGACAAAATTATTCATTAATTAATTGCTCGGCGCAAAAACAACAAAATTAAATACTTTAAATTTGTTTTAAATGTTCCAATTTCGACATTCAAATGGGTGAAGACTTAAAACTTCAATTTAATTTAAATCAGATGCATTTATTTACAATTCGAGTATCGTGTCGGTTATAAAACGTTAATGCATTTCCGAGTCATTGTACTGTTAAACAAAAGAGACAATTTTAATAAT
>NW_019385064.1:176163-182905 GCF_000671375.1 Centruroides sculpturatus | reverse complement strand
AATTTTAATTATTTAATTGCTCCTTCCTCTCTTCCTTGGCATGTTGTGAAATTTCTGATAGTTGGATAATAAACCGTTTTATTGTAATTTGTCTTTTTAAATTATTTTGAGTCAATTTTAAAATTTGGAAAAGGGGGATATCTAGATTGGTAAAATACGCGAATTTCTTCCTACAACTTCGGTTGTTGTTCGGGGTACAGTTAAGGTTTCAACGAAGTTCAAGTGAATACATAATTAGCAAAAAAAAGTTGAAATAAAGTGATTAAACAAAAATTATTACAAATATCGTAAATAACAGTTCGCAAATGCATATATAGAGANGGCGACGAAATTAAATATCGAAATGGAAAAGGATTGTCACTAATTGCCGAACAATGATTTTGACGGCCTTAAGCTTTCGGAATATAGCTGACGACCATTTCTGACGTCACGAAGAAATAACCCGATTGGCTGAACGACTCCTAAAACAGGGGAGTAATAGCGAAGTAAGTAAGAGCCAATGTTTTTCCGAAGTTCGTTTAGAGAACGGTCAGAAATAGACGATCGTCGTCTTTGCAACGCATTTTAAACTGCGGTTCAGCCAGCCAACGGCTATAGGCCGTTCGTTGATAAACGTCGTTTAATGTAAACTCTATCTCTGCAATCGGCCGATAGAGTTTGGCAATTTCAGCCTACCTATCGCGATACTGGAATGATACGAAATGGCACAATTTCATTGGTCAAGTAGATACCAATTGAAAATGTGATATCTTAAATATTTTAACATATATTTTTCCCTAACTCTAAGAAACAGTATCATTCACAATCGAATATAAACGGTAATCTGCTAACTAATCAAATTTCGCAAAAAACGGACCAAATATTTAAAATCGGCACCCTCGAGAACCGCTTAAAACATATTTTGTGTTCGCCGGTAACCTTGTATTATGTAATTTTCCTACTCGAATGCCACCATACCGCTGTCCTATAGAAAGGAGCTGTTGCAGAGGGAGGTTGAAGTAATTCGACCAAAAGTAGTTCATCTCCTTGAAGAGAGGATTCAAGGGCTATATGCTACCTGTTGCAGTAATGATATAGCGCGAGATAGACGCGCTATATCATTGTCGCAGTAATTAAGTGAATGTAATACAGTGGATTCTCGATCTATCGTTTTTGGCGGACTTGGGAGAAAAACGAGTAATGCGAAAAAACGATTGACAAGGGAAATTTATGACGTCGATGTTTTTATTGTTTCGTTCTCGTATGAAACGTATATTTTCCAGTGTTAAGCTTATATGATGGCTTTCTGTAATACTAAAAGATATGGAGCATGCTCATGGGCGTTCGTTTATTCTATTTTAAAAATCGTCAAGAATACTGAAATTTGTTCCATTTCCTCTATTAACCCTTTTTTCTGACGAATTTCCTTCTACTTCGTCTATAATTTTCAATTTTTCAACAAGGGTTCTGACTTTTCTCACTTGTCCAGTTTACCATATAAAGTCTATGAGCTGATTGCCAATTGTGAAGTGGTTGCATGTTACCTATCAACAGAGTTTCCAATTGCTATCAATTTACATTGATTGCTAAAACAATTTATTTTAGATTTAGATCAGTTGTAAACTCTTTTTTTTTGTATTGTTTTAATTTTCTATGCTGCAAAATTCAGTTTTGTTTTCTTAGAAAATAGCTAGAATATAAAAATTTTAATTTATGTGAAACAGTATACAAATAAATGTTTGGTTTCAAAAAATTATTACATGTCTACCTATTTATAACAAATTTACTGGTTAAAAAAATATAAAATTGCCAGTATATTTATCATTGCATTTTTAACTGATTTGCTGGTAATGCAATCCCTAATTGGTATATACTACTGAAGATATCGATCTATTAATTACATATGTTTCCTTAATAAAAATAATGAACAATTATCTTTTATTGCAGTGTAAGCCTGAGTAATAAATGAATAAAATATTCAAAATAAAATCAATTAAAGTGTTGAAAAAAGGCACTGTTACACTTATTTATAAAAGCTGATGATACAGCTCAAGGTAAGTTTTTACACTTTAGAATTTAGATTATTTAAAAACTAACTGATATTATTTTTCAGATACTTGCTGGACCAAGGATCTCACCTTATCTTAATAAGGAAAATTTTCTGGTGATGGAATGGACATTGAAATTTTTACAATTATGCATCTGAAACCAATTATTCATTTTAAAAGTAATTATATTTTCATAAAAGTTTTGAAATTTCTGTGTTTTCAAAACACAAAAATATAAATGAGAATTAAAAATTTATGCACAAACAAAAGCAATTAATGACAAAATATATATTTTTTATTAAAACATTTAATCATAGTAATTTATACTAAGAATGATTTATTCTATAGTTAATTAACAATACTACCATACAAATGTTTCAATTTTTCCTAGTTTAAAGTCATTGTCTAAAAAGACATTATCAATTTCGTTTACATTTGATATAAAATTCATAATGGTCCTTTAATAATAATTATAATAGTAAATAATTGACAGCTTACCTGCTAATTGTATGACGAGTTCTCCTGTTTGAATATCATAAACATTAGCTGTTCGATCCCAAGAAGCAGTAATAACCTGATCTCCTCCAGCCAACCAGTCTGCTGCAATAACAACACTGGTATGTCCTTGCAATTCGTTAAGTGGTGATTTTACCACGGAAGCAACAAAGTTTTGTTCTCCATCTAAAATTATTAAAATTAGTTAGTTACTTTATATGATATAAAAATGAATAGTTCTTATTATAAGTAACAAATTACATACATTTTATATAAAAAAGTTAGAAGTATTTAAATAAACAACATTTTTAAAACTTTTTGCCTTGCAAGCACTAAGAAGTTTTCACTGTAAGCCCATAACAGATTCTATCAGGTCCATGATTGAAGATAAGTTATGATGATTAGGACATGACATATCTGGATCAAATTATTCATGAAAATTTGAGGGTCTAACCAGAAACCAAATCTTCTCCAGAGCAACAGCTTACACCCTATGTCTTGGCCAGCCAACTCTTGAATGTATCTCTTATAGTACTTATACCAAATCTCGAATTAAATTTAATGTATAGTAGAGCATTGATTATCTGACCCCCGATTAACCGTCACATCGGTTAACCCAGTGTTTTTCAACCTTTTTCATTGAGTGGCACCCGATTGAAAAATAAAAAATCGTGACACCCTTGACCAGCGGCGGATCTGAATAAGGGTTTAATGGGCCAGATAAATTTTTTGCGAAAACGGATATTACGCGCAACACTGGGGTGGGGTCCGGGGAGGGAGTTTCCTCCCCGGGAAGAAAACTTTTAAAAATAGACAATTTGAAGTAGCATTTTAATGCAAAAAAACAGCGTTTCTACGTGTTAAAAATGAAAATTTAAGTCCATAGAATTTTGTCGAAATACCTACATGTAAAATAATAGTCTCTCTATTGTTTTTTAAATTTAATTATAAAATATATCATTTTATATTATTATTTTATTGATAAACAATTTTTGTTAAATTTACTGGTTATAGCTGTATATTTGTTTGTGAATGGTTGTGTCTTTAATCTGACTTATTCTTTCGACTTATTCTTTTAATCCGACATTAACCTGAAGCTGTAAGATAAGTCTACCGAAAGAATAAGTCGGATTAAAGAGACAACCATTCACAAATTTTTGTTAAGTTTTTTTATACTATTTTGATGCATATATAAAATAAATATTTAATTACTTTTTTCTTATCTTTTTCATATCAATTTAAAAAATTTAAATTAAATTAAAAAAATGATAATAAATTATTTATTTGTCATCATTGCTTTTGAATACTATGAAAGTACTGTAATATGCATCTACATTGTGCACGCTTTTCAAANAGCAAAAGAAAGTTGAAATAAAGTGATTAAACAAAAATTATTACAAATATCGTAAATAACAGTTCGCAAATGCATATATAGAGAGATTTTTTGAAGGGGGAAAATTGTCTTCACAATTTGAAATCGATTGAACACACACTGCTCGAATGCTCATGTAAATGCGTGCCATCTATCTTAGGATAAATACCAGAAACCTTTGCGGGAGTGTATTAAAAAACTTCCCAAGGCTTCATGGCAATCGTACTACGCCAGAAACCTTCACAGGAGTATATTAAACAACTTCTCAAAGTTTCACGGCAATCGGATAAACGGTGTGGTAATGCATGAAGGACACACACACACATTCATTTATATATATATATATATATATATAGATTTCATCATTGAGAATGTTTTCTCACAGCAGTATGTTGTACTGAAAGCAGTTAAGAGCAAATGTGAATTTTTTCATACATGAAAATCTCTCTGGAAGATCATTCCACATTTTATTAATAGTTATATCAAAATTTTAATTTATATCTTATAAATTATATTATTAAAAATATTTTTAGTAAATTATTTTTTATTAAAGTACTGAAAAAGTTTCATTATCATTCTATAGACTGTGCCACAAAAAATATGTTACCAACCACTGGCCTAACTCATGGGCTCTTTTTGGACTGTGTTTGTGTAATTAGTAGACTGATATTCCTATGGCTATTTGGAATTCATGACATTCTTTCCATGGTTGGGTGTAATTTTCCTATAGTTCACACAGCAGTACCCTATGGCCCTGGGTTGCAGTTTGATTGGTTATCCTAATCTGGGTCACATTCCCAGATTGGGATAACCAACCAAATCAGTGACCCATCTTCCACTGACTATATCACCACACACAATTGATTTGAGGTGCTGCAGTGTCTGTGATTTCACAAATCAACTTTCCACATCAATGACACCTATAATTTCACCTTTCACAAAAAGTCTAAGCTCTGCACTGCATGGAATTGTAGCAGTTGTTGCATTGTGCTGAAATATTTATAACACTGGCAGACATGCAGTCTGGATACAGATCACCTGTAGTTTTGGAGAGGTGTCTAAATACTTTGTGGTAGTCACTGTATATATTGTCAGAATAAAAGCAAGTTATAAGTAAAACAAATCTCAACTTTGAGTTAGAGTTTTAAAGTAATGAGTTTAATATCTGATTTTCTCAAATTTTTCTCCCATACAATTGTTATCAAGCCTTCTCAAGAATCTGTCAAGAATCTCAAGAATCCTAAAATAATTACAATTATGCAATTATTCTATGAATAGTATGTACAGAATAGTTTAGAAGCCTTTCGAGGATGTTGTCAATGTGCCTCTTTCTGTCCCAATCAGAAGGTAGGTAACATACTATATCAATGAAGGAATTTGACACAAGGTTGATGGAGTGTTTGGCTTGAAACCATAGTGTTTCTTTTATCTTAATTGTCTGTATTCACATGGAATATAAAAGAAAATGAAGATCACAGACCTATCAAAAAAAGAGTACACAAAAAATAAGTTCAAGTTAAAGTACTGGCAATTTTAACTTAATAAGACTGTATTATACAGAAAACCCTGCATACTGTGCCAAGGACTTGTTGATAGCTTAGAGTTAACATGACTTCAGGTTAACACTTGGTGAGGTTTTACTATAAATAAAAACTGAACAGACAATTCAATTTAAATCTCATGTAATGTTCTCAGTAGAATTTTACTTGATTTTACAATGAAGTAAATTATTTACTAGTACATTTACAGTTGATAATCATATTACAGCAATCTGTAAATGAATGCTGTTGATATATTAAGATTTTCAACTGTATTTATATTTCATACTAATAATATAGAAAATATTTATAATTTTATCAGTAAGAACTTACAGTTTGTTCACTGCCCTGTGTTGTTGATACTGAAGCTCTCCAAACATGACTTGTTTGATCTCCAGAAGAAGTAATAACAAGATCCTGTGAAGGATGAAATCTAATTGAATTTACAGAACCAGCATGACCAAGATATTGTAACAAACAGGAACTAGTTTGAATATCCCAAATACGTGCAGTATGATCTAAAAATTTTTTTTTAAAAATTAGAAAAAAAAATCAAAATTAAGAAATTATTATTATTATTATTATTATTGCTATAATGCTGGTGAAGTATTTCCTACATAGCATATATACTGGAACTTAAAGCCTTGCTAGACCAAAGTCAATGCATAATTACAGAAAACAAATGTTTTGTTTATGTGCTGTTCAAGTATATAACTGTACTAAAGGATTTCCTAACTGTGGCCTATATTTAGTAAAGTAGCTTTCTGTAGTGTGCTGATTTATATGCTAGTGTGAAGCCCTCATGTTTCTAGACTTTTGTGGTGTGTGTGGTATGACATTACGCAAGATAAGAATGCTGGCACATTAAGTATCTTATCCATTCTTCTCCATAGATGCTTAATTTTATGGGCAAATTCTGAATATTTACTAATTTTTCAGTGTATATATTTTGTACGTTGCAAGTGTTGAAAAAGATATGTCTATGATGTTTATGATTTTATTTTCCTTGTCAATGACTGTAATGTCTGATCTGTTGTGATGTATTGTTTTTCTCTGATTATGGCATAGTCACAGTATATTTTTGTATGTATTGGTTTCTGTGACCACCTGAAATATGTATTTTATAAATGCTCTTTTTCTAATATACAGGTAACCCCCGTATAACACGGTAGTTATGTTCCAAAAAATTGCCGTGTTATGCGGATCCGTGTTATACGAAACAAAGAACTAGTATGAAAAGGAGGGTTAGGTTCCAAAAATTAAAAAATATGCTATAATATTTTCATAATTAAAATAAAATATCTTTATTA
>NW_019385064.1:158110-172771 GCF_000671375.1 Centruroides sculpturatus | reverse complement strand
ATATATGCTTGACAGTTGCTGCATAAAGATGAGGAACGTCTCATCTGTGTCTTCCCACGCTATGAGGATGTCGTCAACGTAACGCAAATACAGCCTCGGATAGTGGATGGCAAGCGGGGAATTGAACGTTCTGTGCTCGATCTCTCTCATAATAAGTTCTGCCAGGATAGCAGATAAAGGGGAGCCCATAGGAACCCCTTGCTTTTGTAAATAGATTTTCTGGTTGAAACGGAAGTAATTACACTCGGTGACGAAGCTGAGCGCATCTCGTAAATCAAGCACCTGTTGGATGTTAAAGCCCTTTCTTAGAAGTAGAGAATTAGCCAGCATTACTGCCTCAAAGGTTGGCACTGAGGGATATAAAGATACTACATCCAGCTTGTAAAAGGTGTAGGTGTCTGGCCGTAGTGTACCAATACTTGAAGTGATGGTGGATTTAGCAATTACAGAAGAGGGAGTAACATATGGAGAATTTGGAACTAATGAGCAAAGGAATTTAGCAAGCGCTTTTTCTAAATAATAGGTTGGATGAGACCATTTGTTTACTAGCGGACGTAACGGCCAGTTTGTCTTATGGGTTTTTGGTTGAAAGAACAACCTAGGACACACAACATTAGAGGGGGGGGATCGAGCGACCCAGTTAGGGTTGAGGAAACACCTGGTAAGGCGATGATTCTTCTTGCCTTTCTTAATACCGTCGGAGTAGGGTCCTCACTCATTTCCGAGGAATGCTACTGTGTTAAAAATTCATTGGCCTCAACTTCGTCACCGAGTGTAATTACTTCCATTTCAACATGAGATGTGACAGCGTAAACTGTGTTGTTTTTTCATGTCTGATATTGTAGCCATAATGCGTGTTGTTAACATGTTGGATAATGGGTTCAGGGCTAGGCAGAACCAGAGAGGACTCAAGGAATCTCCTTGAATTATTATTATTATTATAGAAATAATTATTTAAAAAAGTCAATACAGTCGACCCCCCTATAACACTGTTGATTATTCCATTTTATATAAATTTCATGTTGTACGAGTCACTTAGATTTTACAAATACGTATGCCGGGCTGTGAACGGCTCATGTATTTGTAAAATCTAATTGACTCGTACAACATGGAATTCATATAAAACGGAATAATTAACAGTGTTATAGAGGGGTCGACTGTATTATCATTATCTTAATGTAATATATACTTTATTACATGAAATGAATCTGTTGATTGTTTTATCTAGTTACAATATTGAGAAATATAAAAAATTATCTACCAGGCAAACTTGACAAGTTTTTCAATTGTTGGCTAATTGCAAGTACCTGTCAGATTTTTTAAAAAATAATTAAATGATGTGAGAAAGTTGTATATTTTTTAGGTGTAGTATTAATAAACCCTAATTTTTAATCTGAAATTGTGTAAACATGGATAGATGATAATAAAATTTTTAACTTATTTTTAAGTAATTTGATCGAAAATATTAAAAAAAAATACACACATCAAATTTCAAATAGCCATTTGAAGTTTTAATTACACTGCTGATTTCAATTTGTTACTATAATAAAGTTAAAAAGTGACCTGTTTAAAAATAAGATCTGTACTATGCTCCAGCAAAAAGTAAAGAAAAAGGAGCTAATTCTATACTCTGCCATTTGTCCTTTCTTTTAATATGCATAAATAATATGTATAATCCACCTTTTCATTGTTCTATAGGACTTCTTACCAGTTCTTTCCCTAAATTTTAGTTAATAATAAGACCCATTCAATTCTTCAATCTACTTCTTTATTTCCCAGAATGTAAATCTTTTATTTTTTGGACAACTATCCTTGATCAGAAGGTGGGTTACACATGTTATTTAGTGTATTAAAAAAGGTGCTAAGATTTTATTTGTAAAACAGAAGTGAATCTAATTTCTAATTGCTTCTACCTGTAAAATTTTTCTTTAACTTTTCTAGAAAGTTTTTTACTTAAGATTTTACAAGTACTTTAGTAAAATCTTATTTCTTAAATTTTTTAATTGATTTTTAACAAAAAACCTCTGTGATAAAAGGAAACAATTATTTTTACTTTAAAAAATTAATATTTCTTGAAATATTCAATAAAGCAATTTTTTTTTCTGAATCTTTACTTTGGAAGTAAAAATTTCAAAGGATCACTGTTAGGACCAACAAATTTTTGGCAAGTGATCATGTAATGTCAGCTCTTTAAATGAATTATGCTGTTAAATTAAAAATTATATAAATTTTATACATTAATCCATTTGTTACAATACACTATTAGTAAATTTATACATTAAAATCAATATTTTACATTTCAATAGTCTATATCTTTGCAATATATTACAAAAATTTTTCTTGTCTGCATTGTTCTTGCATGTGACAAACCAACATAGTTAAATTCAATGCAATTTTATGTTGAGATTAATACTACACACAAATTATTTGAAAGAGGAATAAAATTTGTAAAACCAAATTTGAAATATAATCAACAAAAGTTTTAAGACATATACAAACATTGGCTGCAAAAGTGTGACAATCTTGAAAAATCATTATGCGCACTGCAGTGGATTATCCAGCCTATTCATCTGACTCCCTCAAAATTTCTGGCTTTTTCAAAAAATAAAAACTACCATAAAAGAATAAAGATTTTTGTATGTTTCTGATATCTAGCATCATATAACAAAGGAACTTATGAGTATTCCAGAAACAGAATTATAGGTATTTTTCCAGCAATGGCAACAGCATATAACCAAATACATAACTTTGGAAGGGTTCTTTGAAGATGACAACAATTGCTAATTCACATGTACACACACATTTTCTACAGGTGCATTCTAAGAATTAAATTGTTATAGCTTGTATAATATACTGTATAAAATTTGTGTATTTGTAATTGTTAACTTATCCCTGCTTCATGGATTGTATTTTTGGTGTAATTCATGATGCAAGGATAAGTCAAATACATGTCATATCTATATACACCTATACTTTTTTTCTTCTTTAGAAGAAAAAGTAAAGGATTTGACAGTAGTTTTTGTATTAGCTGGTTCACAGAAAATTAATATTAAGTATTCCTGTTACCTGCTGATGCTGTGGCTATTACTGGTAAACCACAACGTGCTGTACTGACTTCCCATACACCATCTCTATGTCCAAGATATTCAGACACTTGGTGACAGCTAATTGTTGGAGCTTTGAAAGTGGATACAATTCGACTAGTGGAAGCTTTCAACCTGTAAGTGCTTTTGATCTTTTGAGATAATTGGCTTGCTGTAAAATGTTTAAAAATTTGAATTAATAACATTGCAACTTGTTTCAACATTCTAAAAAGTTATCTTAAAATTTACTGTTAAAGTAGTTTAAAATAGAATGAGAGAATGTCAACTGTCAAACATGCATAAATATTATTTCCAGAACAAAAAATTTTTTATTCTGTGTAATGCTCTGACTATATTTAATATCTAATATAATATAAGCATGCAATTAATAAAAAAATCTTAAATTTTAATTTTTGAATTTTTCAATTTTTAATTATAAATTATTACTTATGTTATTTAACACAAAATGTTAGGTACCTGTCAAGGATTCTCTCTTTCCTTTAGTTTTACCACTCGTGGGTTCTCCGCTATCCACATAATCGATGGGGCGTTCTGACGAAAGATTTGTTTCTCTTTCCAATTGTTCATTCAATGAATCAATCTTTTCTTTCACTAGAATTTAAGCCCATAATATATTACATCAACTCTAAATAGATATTCTCACTTTTTTATGTAATTTATAATATAGATATTAAAAGCTTGATCCTTATGTAAAATCAATTCTATAGAACAAATAGGAATTTTATTTTGTAAACAGAATTTAGTAAGATTGTTTTGTATTATTGTGACTTTCAAAAGTTCAAAAAGTAATTCAGGAAAGTTTGAACGTTATTTATTACTAAAGCTAGGAGATAAGATAATTTCTTTTCTACAGATTAATTTAGAAAAAGAGCTTATAGTTTATCATAACAACATTGTAATGCAAAAATGACATTAAAATACATACATAAAATATATACAGATGCCCCAGCATATGAAATTTTCAGGATACAACATGAAATTCAAACATATTTTTGTTCCACGATACGAACAAAAACTCACCATACAACATTACATTAGTTTGCAGCACCATTTTTTATTCACTTATGTTCATCGGTCTCAGTCCGTGTGTTTGCTTCGTCGTGGAAGGATCTCGCTTGATAAAGGAAATCTTGAGNGAATCAATTAATTTTATGGAAGAAACCTTTCAAATAGCCGTAGTCTGTAAACTGCATACGTGCCGGGCTGTGATTGGCTCATATATTTAAGGACTCATAGAAAATGGATTCATAAAAACCGGAATGTATCTATCATGTTATGAGGGGGGGGGGTCGACTGTATTTTATACCTACTGTTTTTTTATTGTTTATGTTTACTGAAAGAAAATGAAGTTTGTTTCTTGAGTATTTGTTTTTGTGCTTTATATTTTTATGATATTGTGCTTATTCATGTTCATTGTACAAGAAAAACATTAGAAAAGGCAAATTTTACTTATTTTTCATATTTTATGGGAGAAAAAATTAAATCCTTATTAGTATTCTATCATAAAAAAATTTAGTGCCATTTCAGAGACCATGCTCTAACTATTTCCATTACATTTACATGGTTAGTGTTTTACTCCAAAGTAACACAGCTCAAATTCTAACATGTAGTGTGTGTTGCATTTCTGCAATTCATCCAGGCACTTAATATATGTTAATCTAGGCACTTGATGTGTTAATGTAAACATTTTAAACTGATTTTAAGTGTTTATATTTTAGACAAATATTTTTTTATTTTTAAAGGAAATTTTTAAATTATTATGGCAACCATATTAGCCTAAAAAAGTTTTTTGTGAAAAGCTGTATTCCAGAACAGTAAAAGTGAATAAATGGTAACAGCTTTTCTGACAGACTTGGTCTTAAATTTTAATTTAAGCTTAATTACCATATGGCAAAAAAAGTTAAAAAATTGAAAATTTTCACTTTTAGTTCAATCTCATTGTTTTTCCTGAGCTTTTAGTAAAATATGTCCCATAAATGACCAAACTCTTTGTTAAATTATTTTTGCAAAAAACAATGAACCAAAGAGGTTATTTATTATTATTGAACCTATTGAAATAAATAAATGTTTGGAAGATTTTTGTTGTTGTTTTCTTTTATTTATTTAGTCAAAACAAGGATGCAGTTTCCAAATAAATCCGATATAACTATGATGACTAAGTCTAAAAACCTGCACAATGAACTGATGAAATGTTGACAGGAACAGATAACCAACCAAATTACAACCAGTTGTATTTTACACAAAATTCATCCTTGAGATGTGATGTTTTTGAATAAGATATTGGAAACAAGTATCCCCAATGCATATAAATCCATCTAGTGTCCCCTGGAAAAAGAACTATGTTTCTAAGGACTTTCCATTATTCCAATAACGATGATGCAGCTTTCTGTAAAGCATGTTTCTTGCTATCTAAAAAGACTGCTGGTGTCAGTTCTTAATCCCTCAAGGACTTGTAAATGAACCATATAGAAACTGGGAGAAACACTATTATTTCAAGAGGCAAGAATTAACTGTTTAACATAGCAGCATAATGGAATTGAAAATTTCAAAAGAATTAGTGAAGCAAAAATGTTACCTACTGCAGTTTTATTTATTTCTATACAAGGAGTAATTTAAGAAGATAAACTGATTTTGATGGAAAAAACTTAAATTTTATTTCCATTAGCTTAAATAAGATTAATACTTTAGAAAAAGCTAGCAGACCCCGCCACATGTTGTTGTGGCTCAACATGTATCTATTATAAATTTATAACACTTCCCCCGTGGGGGAAGGGAATTTTTCGAAAAATTTCTTCTTAGTGTACATTCTCTTGACTTACCCTATTAAAACGCAAAAACCCGCATCTAAAATAGTATAATAGAAGCCAAGTTCTTCACGGTAAGCCTTAATCCTGTCTCTCTCCCCCGCCAGGGGAATATCGAAAAATTTCTTCTTAGTGTACATTCTGTTGACGTACCCTATTAAAGCGCAATCAAAAATGCAAAAACCCACATCTAAAATAGTATAAATAGAAGCAAGAGTTCTTTACTGTAAGCCTTAATCCTAACCATCTCCCTTCAGTGGGGTTGAATTTCGACAGGTATAATATATAAAAACACGCGCGTATTCAAATGCAGCATTGTGTCAAAATTTCAAAGGAATTGGTAGGAACAAACGAACATTACATTTTTATTTATATAAATAGATAGAAGATGATCCGCTTTAGTTCATTTTCACAGAAAAGCAAACTTAGGGCATCGTACTCGTAGCGCCATCTGTTGGACATAAAAGCCTTAACCTAGATTATATCTTTTAATTTATATGAATGTTTAACGGAATAATATACAGCCTATGTCCACCCTGAGGTTCCATTCTAAATATCGGTGAAAGAATTTTTGAAATTGGATGAGTAGTTTCGGAGATTACCTGCTGCATACAAACTTACATACATACAAACATTACCTCTTTATAATATTAGTATAGATATAGATTATAGGTTTTGGTTATTTGCAGTTTTTTTTACAAAAGACTAATACAGTAAGACGGGCCACCATTTTGCCATTGGAGGCAGCTGTATTATCCAAGGACAAAATGCTTATATGATAATGAATACACAGGATCATATAAAAATAGCCTCAATATAGTAAAAATATGAGAAACATGCTTACCACTGATATACTGTAATGTGACAATGCTGAAGGGCCCCCCTCTATGCTTCGGCACCACAGGACCGAAGGGTTGACATTGCGTCGGCAAAGACTGCAATGACAAATTTATCAGGACTGTCACCACTGTGTCTTCTGAGTAGACACAGAGACCATTACGTTCGCATTTACGCGTGAGCAGTCACATCTGCGGGCACTTGGACTCGGGATGGAGACTGCTTGAGGAAGTGCACCCAACACAATTCTAACAACAACAAAATTCATTTATTAAACTAGTTCTACAAAAGGGTATTTACCTTAAAGTTTCTTTGCGAGAACTGAGTTGGAGAGAGAGCTTACATAACATCGCGGGTCGTTATAAATACCTGAAGCACTACATATGGATTTCCAGATGTCTGTGGAGTTGTTGAGGAGCCTTGGGAATGTCTCTGTTGCCTTGGATGGCTGTTAAAGTCTATCAAAAGTTGAGATCTGTTAGTTCTTCGTACGTGTTCCCGGAGAAACACTGGATATTCGGGAGGAGCGCGCAGTGATGAGCGATGATGGTAAATCCTTTCGGCTGGCACACACGGAATATTCTCACGGACTCTCGACCCCTCTCACTGTTCCTTCAGGTCTCCTCTTTATTTCCAAGTCACGTTGTTGTTTTCCACCAATAGTGAATTTTTTGTTGTAGTTCCCAGTGACACATTCTGAGTTTCCTGGGAAAGGAAACGACTCCGGGAAGAGAATTATACTCATCCTCCGGTAATAAAATGGTAAAGGTTTTTTTTTCCTCTGAGTTTTAAATAAATTTCCTTTTCAAAATGAAAAATGAATTTTCTTTCAAAAAATTCCCAAATAAAATTGTGAGGTTTTTTTTGAAGTCCGACCTCTCACAGTAATCATCCATTAGCTTGTTTTTATACACTACAAATGACTATCATTCATTAAAGCTATTCATACAGGAACTCACAAAAAAAGAAATTGTAAAATTTTCCCAACAAACAAAGAAAGATGTTTTGTTTGTGAGGTAACTCATCTAAGAAGTAATATTAATGCTACAATATTTTTCTCATTGCTGGAGAGTCATTAAAACAACTTAAAAACACTGTTTTCAATATAGTCTCAGGAAAGAATCTTTTTACAAATAATAAAAACTGTAAGTGTAATCTATCTTGTTAATTATGACTACTTGTCATTTTTACACCTATTATTTTATAATAATTTATTATTTATATTTTATTTTTGTTGGGAAAAGCATATAAAATTACTTTGATACTTTATTTGTTCAATGTTTTATCTTAATTACAGGTAACATTAGTTAAACCTAGGCCATATAAAATGAGATACATTAAAATTAAAGAATGATTTTGTAGCTTAAAAGATTCTCTAACACAATTTTAAGAAGTCATTTTATATTCTTGCAAATAAGATATGGTGAAGTGGGATAAAATGAAGTTGTCAATTAGAATAAAAATAATTAAGTTATTATATACTTCTATGAAAATTCTGTTATTGTTTATAAAATTAAAAATATTACCATCTCCAATGCGATCATCTTCAGAAAGCTCCAAGTCTTCTTCAGGAGATTGGCATCTCTAAAACAATATATTTATTAATGAAATAGAACTAAGCCAAATTTAGTAAGAAAGAAATTGTATTAACACGTTCACAGCATTACGAGGCACATGTGACTCATATGAACGTGTCTAGTTAGGACTACAGACATACAGTAAACCCCCCTATAACGCGAGTTCCTATAACGGAGATTCCTATAATGTGGTGAAAAAACTGTGACAGATTCCTATAATGTGGCGAAAAATTCCTATAAAGACGCTAAAAGGGACTCGTAAAACATCATCGCCAGCTCATGTCACGACAGGATTGGTCGAATCTGGACCAATAGTAGACGAGCAACCGAACTACTTACACACTACAGAGAGATTAGGCAAATAAGTTGAGTTTACTATCGTCTGTACAGTATGTAAATTAGGTACTGTAAGTCTAATACAGCACTGTAATTTTATACATTTCTTGTGAAAGAAACATTTCTTATTCAACGGCCATAAAAATTATTTATATTGATGATGTCTCCAAAGGTCAACAAATTTTTTGCAGAAAAATAACTTATCAGAAATCGCGGCCGCCATTTGGTGCGCTACTCCGCGACGAAAACAAGCTTAAGCAATGGCGACGTCGAACGGTGCACACTCGATAAGTAGTCCAAAAAATTATACGTGTTATGGAAATGTTGAGTCGAATTAGTCTAGAATCGATTAATTTTATGGAAGAAAACCTTTCAAACAGCCGTAGTCCGTAAACTTCACACGTGTCGAGCTGCGATTGGCTCATGTATTTAAGGATTCCTACAAAGTGAAATTCTTATAAAGTGGAACGTATCTATAACGTTATAGGGGGGGGTCTATTGTAATTGCTTGTTTTTCCGTGGGGCAGCACACATGTTTTGATAACATAATTCTACAAACATCATACTTGATATATCGATATTATTTTATTAAGTGCAATAAAATATATTAATTTAATATACAAGGCACAGGTGACTCGTGCTGCCCTGTATTAAAATAGACTACGAGTCACCCGTGACTCATAACGCCCAGCAGCTGCCTAAATGTTTATCTACTGATGCCATGAACATGTTAAGTTAAATAAATAAGTAAAATATAAAACAAAAATCACAAAAAATTATTTTAAAAAGAAATAACTTTTCAATTCTAAAATGAAAAAATCTTTATTGGTATCACATTGATATGCTTTTGAATATAAAACTAATCTCTCCCTGTTCCCTCGGTATATTCAACTGTTTGTATTCTTTCCATCAAAATTATGCATTTTGCTTAAATTGAACATATAGTTAAGAGGTGATTACTTGAATGACAAAAATTTGCTTGAAGAAAATTCCCCGTCAACATTGAATCTTATCAAAAAAGCTTTGCAGTTATTCTGACGTATGATTACACATGGTAATTTACCAAAATGGGACGTCATTGAAATATTAAGCAAAGATCATCATTCAGTAGAATCAATGAACATATAGCCAATGTGAACAATGAAGTTTGAACCCTAAGATTCTTTGCACAAACTGATTATCTTAGTTCAGGAAAGGCCTTAGATGCATGATTTAAGCAGGAAATAAAAATAATATACATTGAAAAAAATAATAATGGTTGGAGAGTAATAACCTCAGATGTAGGTTTGGCAACTATACATGATGCTGTGAGAACCTAGAGGTCAATATTTTAGGTTAAACAGAAAATTTTAAAATTTGTCAAACAGGAAACATTTGTGTTAGTCACAGATGAACTTTCTTTCAATTTTAAAGGAAGTTCTTGAGGAGAGATGCTGATTTTAATATCAAGTTCACAACAAAGTTCCTTGTTGCTTCTCTCCTCGGGTGACTTGAATAGCCTCAAATGACTGGTTGGATGAATATCCTATAAATAGGGTTCACACCAATGCCAGGGGACTGGAACTGGAAACATAACTCTCTAGAAAGTTGTCCCCGAATGAAAACGAGTTTCTGCCAAATGCAGGAAAAATGTGGCCAGCCACATCAATGACTCAGAAGAAAATAAAGAAAAGAAATGAGACATTGTATTTCACTCAAACCTGTAAACTCTCTCTCTTTAAATAGATTTGTTAGATTGTCGAATGGAAACTTTGCTTATTTTTATTCATGTATTATACCATATATACAGTTTATAATTTAAATAAATAGTTTTATTATTATCGTACTATATCTAAGTGTCTAGTTCCACAGTCAGTCTGAAACTCCCTCCTAGATTCATTCTTCACTGAGATAAAAATTGGACTAATTAGAAATAATTCAATCTCTATCACGAGTTGGAACACGATTTAAAATATTTATTCTAACAGGTGTTAGACTCCTGATGTTAAAAGAATCTTGATGATCTTTGAAACAAAATGAAATATTTCCATCCTGAATCTGAGTGTGGTCTCACAGCTCCTGATCTCACAATGCATATAGCTTCAAAAATAGCCACCTCCACTTTATGTGGGTCTGAAACATAAACAACGGCTGTAAATGTGGTTGATTTTGAAATAATAAACTAACCTCCAATTTTTGTCCCTCTTTTTGGGCTGCAATTTGAAAAAATTGTAGACCTATAAATTCCCACTGTTGTCTGTCTGCCTGTTTTTCCTTAATTTCAAGAACAGAGTTAGATAGATGAATGCTGTTACCAGATATGGAAACCTTAGGAGTAGGAGACCTCATTAATTATATACTTATGATGCAAACCTGAAGTCACATTATTTCAATTCAAAAATTTTCCCCTGAAAAGAGTTAGACAAATGATTACCTTGACTCTTATTGCTAACAGGAGCAAGGCACTGCAGTACTAATTTGAGTATATATTTTAAATTAAATAAATTAAAAATATGATTAAAATTTGCAGTCTAGCATTGTGATGACATCAAAATAAATAACTGCTCATATTTCTTCTTTTTGTTTTGTGGTAGTTTAGAAATTTTTAACAGTTATCATTAAAAAAGTAGAAAATACTTAAAATCAAGTGCTTAGTTAATTTTTTAAAAGATAGACTTAACTGTTTTTGAAACTATACATCTCATATTTATTAATTCATAATTATTGGTTATTTAAACCACCCAACCACCCACACACAGTAGTAGATTTGAAATTTCCCATTATGTAACCAATTTTAATTTTTTGTTTTGTCCAAATTTTATTTCTTCTGTAGTAAAATCTCAATATAATTATTCAATACTGGAATAACAAACACATTTTTTGGAAATGTTTTGCTGTATAGTCATGGAAGGATGTTTGTTTAAGTAGCATGGAATATAGAGCAATACTGATACTAAGGAAGGGAGGAATTAACCATTGACTAATCACCCATTTTTTACAAACATTTGACAACATGAATTAAGTTCATAAAAACAATTTGTAAAAACATGTATTCATTGTTAAATGATAACAAAAACATCCATTCATTTACAATATCTGAAAATAAAAATAAATATTTATCATCACATTAAAATATAAAACTAAAAATTTAGATACTCGCAGAAGAAAATGATGATATTAAGGTGTGTACATTTGAATGTGTATGGTGTGAACACATACAGACTGTATATATGCAGATATGATCATCATCTAACATAACCATGGAAGCTTGTAAGTTGCTATGAATGCACAATGTGAAGTAAGTCCCCAATAAAAATTCCTGGATGTAAGTGGCTATGTATCAGTGATCTGAAATTTTCCAACACTTCCACAGTCCCATTTATTACTGTGCATCACATATGTATTTGTCATTTGACAATATTGATACAATCTGAAATAAACATTTATTCCAAGGAAGTGTGTAGAGTGAGTTAGATATCACTTATTATCAGCTCAATTTCTATTGGTATATTCAAGCACTTGTTCTGAAAATTAGACAATACTATCAAATTATTTTGTTATCAAAATAAGTCAATTCTTAGAAAACATCTTTCATATTTAGTTTATTTTCAAAATACTTAATCCACTTTTTGTATAATACTGTATTAGTTAAAATCAATATAGAACTGTAATTCTGATATTTTCTAGTTAATGTTTACAGAAGATAACAATAAGTTTCTGAAAAGAATATACACTTATGTCAAAAAAAGTTTAATTGTCCATTAGCTAGAAGTCTGGGTACAGAATACACTATAATTGGGCTGTAATTTTAAAAAATTGTAGACCTATAAATTCCCACTATCAGTCCTTCCTTAATCTCAAGAACAGAGTTAGATAGATGAAAGTCAAGACCAGATATGAAAAGCTTAGGGATAGAAGGCCCAGATTAACTACAGTAGACCATCCTATAACACAGATTCGTATAACACGATGAAAAAATTGCGACCGTGTTCGTATAACACACTAAAAGAAACTCGTATAACATGGTAAAACGTCATCACCAACTCGTGTCGTGACAGGATTGGTTGAATCTGGATCAATAGTGAATCTGGACAAACCATTGAATTTAAACAAGCACTAGACCTACTAAAAAACATTTATATTTCAACGACCATATTTTTATTAATGATGTCTCCAAACTTCAATGAATTTTTCACAGAAAAATAATTTATCAAAAAACACGTGCCCACCGTTCAATGAGCTGCTCCACAACAAAAACAAGCTTAAGCAATGGCATCGTTGAACGGTGCAAACTCAGTAAGTAATTCTACAATTTTTTATTTATAGCATAGTTTATATGGATTACTCCCAAAAAATTATACGTGTTTTGGAAATGTTGAGTCGGATTAGTCTAGAATCGATTAATTTTATGGAAGAAAACCTTTCAAACAGCCGTAGTCTCTAAACTGCATATGTGCCGGGCTGTGATTGGCTCATTTATTTAAGTGACTCATACAACACGGAATTCATATAACACGGAACGTATCTACTGTGTTATAGGGGAGGTCTACTGTATATACAAACTTTCAATCCAGTTTTGGATTGGAAGTCATGTTATTTCAATTCAAAAATTTTTCCCTAAACAGAGTTAGATAGATATCTGGTACAACTCTATTGCTTACAGAAAAGTATGATGTAAAGGGGCAAGACACTACTAAACGAATTGAGAACATTGTGATAATGTCACAATAAATAATTGCTTGTTCTCATTCAATTAGAATCTGGAGAAACTGGGAACCCAATACAATTCCATGAATATTGTAGAAAAGCAATTTGTAAGTGGCGATATGGTAGTAACAGCCATTCTCTGGGCAAGAACTACACTCACACATCCATCTGACCAGAAAAAGGTAAACCTAGACTCATCACTCCATAGGACATGCCTGCATTGGTCTACAGGCCAATCAAAGTAATTTCCTTTGCCCACTGCAGACAAGCAGCATGGTTTGATTTTGTGATCAAAGGCTTATGTGCTGCTGATAGCTTAGGTCAGTGGTCAGCAAAATACATACATTGGAGTGCCACAATTATTTTTTTCAAGTATTGGGCACTCTGCATGCTACTGAAATCAACTAGTAAAATTATGTTAAGAAAAATTTATTTGACTATAATAATACACACTATAAAAAACTCCTATAATAAAAACATTATAAAATTTCTGACTTCCTTGAGGTTCAACTTTTGAAGCTAACACTTTAATATTTGGTTCATAGTTTTGAAGTTTTCACCTTTATGAACATATCCAAATTTTCTTCAGTTAAATAATTTCTATACAGATTTATAATATACTAGCTTACCCGTCGCGCATTTCTGCGATCTCAGTAGAAAGGAAATTCAAGCAAACTCATTATGATAAAATTCAATTTACATTTTATCATTTTTATTGAAACTTATTACTATTATTCATTTTCATCAAGAAAACATTTCAAAGTGTCGTTTCAATTCTATTTATTTATTTATTGGAGTGTTTGTGGATACACGATATTTTTTGTTTTTCCGTCTGGTGTGTACACGAATAAATCAGAAGGTTTTCCGACGCGTGAGCGGGCCACATACAGTTGTCCATGTAAGAAGCACGGATTCTCCAAATTTAGCCCATACACTTGCAGCGATTGTCAGAAGTGCGATATTCCCCATTTTTATATATATATTTTTTAATCCTTTATAATTTTAATTATTTAATTGCTCCTTCCTCTCTTCCTTGGCATGTTGTGAAATTTCTGATAGTTGGATAATAAACCGTTTTATTGTAATTTGTCTTTTTAAATTATTTTGAGTCAATTTTAAAATTTGAAAAAGGGGGATACCTAGATCGGTAAAATAGGCGAATTTCTTCCTACAACTTCGGTCGTTGTTCGGGGTACAGTTAAGATTTTAACGAAGTTCGAGCGAAAACATAATTAGCAAAAAAAGTCGAAATAAAGTGATTAAACAAAAATGATTACAAATATCGTAAATAACAGTTCACAAATGCATATATAGAGA
>NW_019385064.1:151418-155843 GCF_000671375.1 Centruroides sculpturatus | reverse complement strand
AATAAATTAAAATAAATATATATAAAAAGATAATTTAAAATATACTCTAAAATAAACATAATGGTGATAATTATTATGTTCTATATTCAGAGTTTTCTGAAATTCTATCAAACAACTGATATCACCAAACTTGGTAGGTTAGGGTTAATTCCAGTGGTGTGCAGTGACATTTGATGATAGGGAAGCTACGCTGGCCCTGGATAGAATCATAGGAAGTGTTATATGATATTTTGGTGTATAGTATCCACCAGCTAAACTGCGAGGTTGGTGCTCTATAAAACACATGTGCGAATGCCTGTAATCTGACTGCTTTACACGATTCAAATATTTTTGCCATGAAAGTATTCAACAACACAGTGCTTCCATTGGGAATATGAATATACAAATTTATATTTGAATATACAATAGCAATCTTGTCATTGTTTTTCACATATATAGAAATTTGTAATAAGATACATAATGCGGTTATAATAAAATATTAATTGTCATTAATTCAAAGTATGTCAAAATATGAAAATAATTGCACAATATGTATTTATATTTAGAAAATACAAGGGAAGCAGTGCTTCCACAGCTTCCATGGACGGCACACCACTGGTTAATTCATAAGGCAACTTATTTATTGTCTAAATCAGGACATATGCTTGAAGCTTCTTGTCCTAACAATTGTTGCAGTTCATAAATAACCATTTGATAAATTTAACACTTATCATACAGGAATGTATCTAAAAGAATATGGCAAAATTAATTATTTAGAATTATCTTTGCAGAATGCATTTTGGGCAACCACCTCTTCAGATACTTACAATCTTTTAAAAGCATTCTGCAATGATAATTCTATGTGATTAATTTTGCTGCTCTTTTAGATAAATTTAGGACTTATCATACAAGAATGTATCAAATTGTGTGATTTAAGTAGTACAAATCAAGACTGTGAAGATGTAAAAATGATTAAATGCTAATTATTTTTTAAAGGTACTTATTTGCAAACATATAAATTTGTTACATTATATTGACAGACCTATAAAATGATTCTAGTCAAAGGCTAATTTTTGAAAATAGAATCAATCTCTAAAAAATATCTAGTTAATTACAGTAAAAATATAACTTGTTTATTATTATTATGTTGGGTTTAATGGGTTATACTCGGTTCACACCGGTGGCTGTGTACTATGCTGGACAAGAGTCAAGGCATGGCAACCAAAATAAAACTAAAATTAAATAAGTGTGTCTGTGTTGTATTCAGGAATTTCCTAACAATATGACATGTATTCAATATAGTGGCCTTCTGTGGTGTTATGTATTTCTATTCAATTGTAATGTTCCCAGGCTTTTGTGTAGTGTGTGTGGTATCACACCTGTACAGGAGAGAACAACAGATACAATAAGCACCCTATCCATCCTCTACAGATGCCTTATTTCCTGGGCAAGTTCTGTGTACTTGCTAATTTTTTCAGTGCATGTGTTTTGTACATTGTCAGTGTTTGGAATGGCTATGTCTATAATGTGTGTGATTTTATTGTGTTTGTCAATGAGTGTGATGTCTGGTCTGTTGTGGTAAATTGTTTTATCTGTGATTATGGCTCTGTCGTAGTACATTTTGTGCATGTTGTTTTCCAATACTGTCTGTGGAATATACTTGTAGTATGGTTCGTGGATGTCTACCAATTTGTGATTCTTTGCAAGCTCTTGGTGTATTATATTTGCTACTTGATTGTGTCTGTGTAAATAATCTGTCTGTGCCAAGAGCTTGCACCCAGATGTAATGTGTTGTATAGTTTCTGGCATGATGTGACATTTTCTGCATGTGTCATTTGTGAGTGTTGTATCTTTGAGTATGTGTTTTCTGCAGTTTTTAGTGTTTATGACCTGATCCTGTATGGCAATCATGAATCCTTCCATCTCCTCAAAGAGTCATCCTCGATCTAACCAGCTGTTTGACAGTTTTGTCAACAAAATAATGGGCTAGGTCATAAGGATGCCTGCCATGGAGTGCCTTTTGAGCCCACGATTGCTTAATGGTGTCTATGCTTTTTATATGTTGTGTCAAGTCTGTATGATGTAAGTGTAAGTTTAATGGTGTGTTATTTGAGTCTGCTAGAGTTACTGCTTTATGTAATTGTGATGTTTCTTGTTTCCTGTAGAAAAACTCTCGCAGTGATTGTATCTGTTTGTAATGAAGGTTAACAATGTCAATCAGGCCACGTCCGCCATCTTTACATGGAAAGATTAATCTTTCTATAGCGAATTTAGGGTGATGTTGATTATGCTTAGTAAGTGTTATTCTTATTTTCCGTTGGAGTTGCTCGAGATCTGTGCAAGTCCAATGTATAACTCCAAAAGAGTATGTGAGTACTGGGACGACATATGTGTTTATTGCTTTAACTGTGTGTTTTGCATTTAGCTGTGTTTTGAGAATAGCATTTAACCTACTCTGGTATTCTTTAATTAATCTTTGCTTTATTTGTGTATGTTCTGTTAGTTTGGCCTATTGAAATCCAAAATACTTGTAGAACTCGCCCTCTTCAATGGATTCAATAACATCTCCATTTCCAAGTGCAAAATCTTCTTTCTTCAGGATTCCTTTTTTATGTGAAGTGTTTTGCATTTGTCTAAGCCAAACTAGATTTGTATATCCTTGGTGTATGAATGTGTGATTTGTAGGAGCTGCTAAAGTTGTTTTTGTGTGTGGATGCATAAAGTTTTATGTCGTCCATGTACATGAGATGTGCGCATCTCGTAAATCAAGCACCTGTTGGATGTTAAAGCCCTTTCTTAGAAGTAGAGAATTAGCCAGCATTACTGCCTCAAAGGTTGGCACTGAGGGATATAAAGATACTACATCCAGCTTGTAAAAGGTGTAGGCGTCTGGCCGTAGTGTACCAATACTTAAAGCGATGGTGGATTTAGCAATTACAGACGAGGGAGTAACATATGGAGAATCTGGAACTAATGCGCGAAGGAATTTAGCAAGCGCTTTTTCTAAATAATAGGTTGGATGAGACCGTTTGTTTACTAGCGGACGTAACGGCCAGTTTGTCTTATGGGTTTTTGGTTGAAAGAACAACCTAGGACACGCAACATTAGAGGGGGGATCGAGCGACCCAGTTAGGGTTGAGGAAACACCTGGTAAGGCGATGATTCTTCTTGCCTTTCTTAATACCGCCGGAGTAGGGTCGTCACTCATTTCTGAGGAATGCGACTGTGTTAAAAATTCATTGGCCCTGATGAGAAAGTCATTCTCTCTGCATAGCACAAACCTCCGGTCCTTGTCAGAGACTAGAAGTCTCAAGTTGGTTCTGGCAAGGAAGTGTTCTACTGTTCGAAGGTCCACAACGCCCTTGGGCTTGCCGGATCTTTGTTTTGCCGTGGCAATCTTCGTAATTATAGATAATTCCATTTGTGAACATGCAGTGTCCTTCTGGCAAAACTTGAGTGCTGCTAACGTGGCCGGGATCAATTGGGAAAAATTGGTGTTGGTCGATGGAATATACTTAGGTCCCCGTTGTAGAATTTTATGCACTGCGTTAGGCACGTTTTCATCTGTGTAGTTGTAATATGGGATATTCACCTCCACTTTTCTTTGCTTATACGACGAACGTGCTAACCACTGGAGCTTATTGTTCAATTTCTTTTCTAAAGCCTGGGCAGAATAGGATGCTATACTCTGTATTTTACCCAGCTGCTCGTAGAGTAAAGTTGGATCACAAGCTTTGGTGAACTGAAGGTGTGTTGCGTAGAGGTTGAGCTCGGCTTCTGCTAGGTACTTTCGTTTGTTCCTAATCAGCTTTGCGAGGAGAGATTTTTCCACACTCGGAAGAGACCGTCGAAGACAGGGTGGAAAGGCTTTGTACTTAAGAGAAATAGACTTAGGTACTACCTTTTGCGTTCTGCAGCTTAACAGAAAGTGTAGTTGGGCAAGCAGCTTGTGCCACTGTTTCTTTAGCTTCAGCAAGGTGTAGAAGAGGTTTTTCGCAGTTTCCATGTCTTAATGATCAATTTGCTGACGATCACGCCAAAATATTATATTGTAAAAAAGGGAAGGCACTGAGGTCGGCGTTATGTGTGCGTTTTTTATTCGCTAGTACTTTCGACGAACATATAGCCGTCGTCATCAGGCGAATTATCGAAAGAATTAAACGGAAATAATCCGATTTGGAATAGAACGCTTAAATTTAAGATGAAACTTTAGTAAAAGTCGTTAGGAACACGATAGAAATATTCAAAAATGTTCGAAAAACGAACGAGCAGAAAGCTCCATGATGTGCGAATACGCGCATGCGCAGATCTAGACACACACTGTACGCATTCTGGAGAATGCTAATTTTTACTTAATTGCTTGTATAGTGTGACCCATACACTGGGCAGCTCGAGAGTTGGAATGTTGCACGTGTCCAAGGTGGTAGTAAGAAGAGACTCCCATAT
>NW_019385064.1:120718-148629 GCF_000671375.1 Centruroides sculpturatus | reverse complement strand
GTTATTGTTACATTATGTTATGTAAGTTAAGTTTTAGTATCATTTCCCTTCTCCCTCTCTTCCGCCACCAGTTTACACCTCCACCGTAGTCTATCCTCAAAGGTAAAATGCAAATAAAATTACATTATTTTTATCAATTATTATTCTATTATGGTTATTTATACATTTACAACTACAAAACGCATTTTTCAGTGTTTTCCTTACTATAGTTATTTTTTTTAAAATGTACTACTTAGCTTTAATTTGAGCGTGTTTTTCGCGTTGGAATGAATTATTTGGTTTTACATGTAATCGTATGGGGAAAAATGATTCACCTTATGACATTTTCATGATACGATATCAGTTTTCGAAACAAATTAATTTCATATCCTGAGGTACCACTGTATTTATTAATTATACAGATGTTTTGAATGTCTTTGTCCCCCATTTTTATTTTTCTAAAAATTAAGCAATATATTAAAGTTCTATGGATGAAAATGGAAAACAAATTACTATTGTTTGCATTAAATGTTAGCACATAAGTTGTATCATTGTTCTTTGAATCAGTTTGATTAATATTCAGGATTTTTAAAAGCTTATTTTCAGATTTAGCGCCTACTAATTTGCCTATTTTTGTCTGCCTATTTATATGATTTTTAATGCCTAAATGTTCTAACTTGTTAATTATAAATGAACTAGTTTGTTATAAAATACAAAATCAAAACTTCAGATTTATCAACTTACAAGTAAGATTTTCTGCATATAATACCTCGAACTCCTTTTCGATTTGGCTAAATAGTTCGTACAGACGCCCCCTGAAAAGTAAAAATCCATGTTAAAAAAAATATGTAAATAAGATAGAACAAAACAGAAATATACTATTTTTGTGCATCATAAATTTTTTGTATTATTTTTGCCTCTCCCCATTTGGGACACTCAGGGCTCATTTGCAAATTGAACCAATGCTGTTACATACTTCTCCTTTCTTTTAGGTGTCATATGTTCTTTTCATTCTAGTACTTAATAATCTGTGGAGTCTATATATGCTAAACAAGTTTTAAATCTTCTATCCACTAATGATATTGTATAGAACCTGGAAGCTTTTATAGGTTCAATTTATCTTTACCATTAGTTAGCAGTTTAAATATAGTAAAACAAAAAGAGCCTATACATGTTGCCCTATTATATTTAAACTGCTAACTAAGAGTAAAGATACATTGAACCTAAAAAAGTTCCCAGGGTCTATAGAATATCATCAGTGGACAGAAGATTTAAAACTTGTTTAGCATATATAAACTCCACAGATAGATTATTAAGTACCAGAATTAAACAACATACATACAAGACCTAAAAAAGGAGCACTGGCCCAATTTGCAAGTGAATCTTGGGTGTCCCAAATGGGGAGAAAAAAATAACACTTAAGAATTTATGATGCACAAAAACTCAAAACAGCAGAGGTCATTGAAATTTTTAAGCAGGTGCAAAAAGAGGAGTGGATTAATAATAAAGGCATACTAAATCTGCCAGAAGCTTGATAAGTATTGATAGCCTTAGATTGAATGTTGTAATCTTTAATTTTTAGAAATGTTTTAAAAAATTTTTTAAATTCTTATTTTAATTTATATAATGTCATTGAAGTGTAGAATGCTCTGTGCATTTCAAATGTTTTAGTTCATTTGAATTTATATATGTTACGAATTGTGAGAATTTTGCTAGATAGCACTCATTTTGAAAGCAGTTTGATTTTAAAAAGAATTTGGAATGTTGGAGTTTTGGAACATTTGAAGTTTGCCATTTTTCTGTTTTGTAAATGTTTTGTTAAAAATAAAATGTTCATTGTGCCTTTTTTCAACAAAGTGAAAAAGTTTGTTGATAAAAAATTCCTTTTATTGAATGTACAAACTCATTTAAAAATATAAAAATTTTTTTGTAACCTAAAACGAGCCACTAAAGCAGCTGAAAACATTTGTTTTCTTTTGTTCATCTAATGTTCATTAAATATCAGTGTTGGAAGTAGTATGTGAAGCATCTGGGTGTGTTTAAAGAAAAATTGACATAAAGATAGGCATCTGTTGTAGGATTTAGTCTCAGGTGCAAGAAGCTTTGTAAGTACAGAGCATCAAAAATCCAGATTAATTGGGCTGGATCTCATCTGAATTTTCAAATATATGTGCAAGTATTTTAATTACTGTAAACTCCAAATGTATTGTAAATCAAGTTTAGCTGTTTTAAGTTTAAACAGTATTAACATTCTTAAAACAGCGTCGGTATTTTTCCTTTGTTCAAACACAATATAGTGCAACACTCACCACTTGGCATTTTTCATCATCAACTGAATAAAAGTAAATGATGAAAAATGCAAAGTGGTCGAGTGATTGCACTATATCGTGTTTGAACAAAGGATTAAACCAGTATTTTAAAAGGAATATAGGAATATTTTAAAAAACTCAAAATATAATTTACAGAATTACTATATTCAAACAAAGAGTACACTAATTATAATTTAAAAATTGGACAAATTCTAAGTGAATATTAGAATATCAAGAATGCAAGGCTGAAAAAACAAAGTTCCTGTTGAAAGGGGTTAAATTAATAGCTATTTTTTGTTGTCTGAATCTGGATTTTCAATGCTTCACTATAATTTGTTATGAAGTACAGCAGAAATGCATTGAGTTTTGAAACATTATGAATATAAGCATTTTATTAATAAAACACTGCCAAACTGGCAAATAATATTTGAACTATATGGATAATCAAATATAAACATTTGTAAGCTTGATAGTTATATTAAGCTGAATGATTGCAGAATTAGATTGAGCTATATTACTGCTACTATTAATAATTAAATGCTAAGTAATTTGGCTTAGAGGTAGGTGTTAGGTGCCGTCTCTTATTGAATTTAATAATTATAATTAAATTCATATTAATTATATTTTTAAGTTTTTCAAAGCATTTCAAATAATTTAATTAGAAAATTTTTCATTGTGTTTTAAAATGCTATTGTATTGAGTAGAATAAGGAATTTTAAGAAATAAGAAAAAAAACTTCATTCTAAAATACTAACAACAGTTATTGGAGGTAACAGTCATAATGAACAATTATATCAAACATTGCAAAGCCCGGTATGTATATAGAAACATAAATAAATGATCGCCTTAAAATAATCGGGCTATAAGAAATGGTACCTAATGTCTACCTCTAGTAGCAAATTACTTAGCATTAAATTAACAAAGTTATAGCCTGATTATTTAAAGCAATCATTTGGTTGTTTTTATACATAACGAACAAGTTTGCTTGGTCCTTCCTGCTTGTTAAAACCAAGTTTAACTGTACTTATTTTGTTGGACAATGACTTACCGAAAAGCAAGAGGAAGTGAAGCATCGCCATCATCAGTTTTGTTATAATGTAATTGAAGATCTGCATCACCATGACTCAGGACTCTTGATACATTCTTTTTTCTTTTACCTTTGGGAGGTTTGCCACTAGAACTATCTTGCGGCATATTTTGGATTTTAAAAATCTGCTTCTAATGAATCATTTGGAAAACTATACGCTANCCTGGTAATGGGACTGGGAATGTGAAGGCCAAGTAACGTGGTTTGGGCAAACTCGTGAGTACACGTAGCATTGAACATTATATTAACATGCGATTAGTCATCGTTTCTTTGCTTACTAGATATTTCGTAGCAAAATAGAACTGACAATGAGTTATCTTGAACTACACTTAAGTAAATTTCCAAGAAAATGACTAAAGGCCCTAAACTTTGCGACACCCCAATCATGGCGCAGTGGCACCCTAAGGTGCCGCGACACCTCGGTTGAAAAACACTGGGTTAACCAACTGTTCTAGTCGGCAAATTTCAAATGTCCGCTAGTGATGTGGCACTACAATATTTGTCTATGTCTTGGCTACTTTAATATTATTTTTGTTAAATTTGTGCGTGTTTTAGCTGGCAACATGGCTCGACCATTGAAGGAAAGCCAGTATTTAAAGGAGACTTAATTTTCTAATTATGAATGGTTGTTTGTTTTGTGAGCAATAAAATAATTTAAAAATAATTTTTAACGATACAATAGCAATGATTCTTATTAAAAAAAAAATTTTGTTGGGCTTAACATCGATGAAAATTCAACGCGAAGTTGGTTAATAGCGATATACAGTACTAATATACTAATTACATGGGATATACTATCAATAATATACTATATTATAATAATGTATTTTTTTTCCGTTATCCGACCAACCTGAGTCCCCAATTGAGTCGGATAATCGATGCTCTGCTGTATTTTTGCATATTAAAGAATTCTAACAGTTCTAGAATATTTTTTACAAAAAGAAGAAATAGAAGGTTATGAAAAAGTTTACAGAATTTAGTACAATTTTCTACAATGTTCCACAATGGCTGCTTAATATAATTTTATCTGCATTGTTAAAAAATTATTTCTAAATTTTTGCAACACATGGCATAAATTATTTTTTTTCTGATTACATTTTGTATGCTCAGCAGTTTTGCAATTCAACAAAACTTCTACCACATTCAAGGTAGAATAAATGAACCAATACAAATCCAAGAAAAATAGAATAATCACTGAAATAATATACCTACTGTCCTTACTTCCTCAGCCGTTAACTTACAAATATAATCAAACACCAAACACTTGCTGAACTTACTATTAATTTAATACTCAAACGCTTTCAACCTATTTCTTATAGGCCATCCTCAGGAAATTAATGTAAAGATTTTTTTAAATGTTTAAAAATTTTTTAAATTTAAAGTGTGTTCGAAAAGCTTTGTGTTCGATTGTAGAACAGTAATTTCCTGAGGATGGCCTATTAGAAATAGTCTGAAAGCATTTGAGTATTAAATTAATAGTAAGCTCAGCAAATGTTTGATGTTTGATTATACAGTAGAACCCCTATTAAAACGGGTTCATATAGTTCGGATTCCTATATGACAGCGAAAAAATTGCGACAGTATTTGTACAAACACGCTAAAAGAAACTCATATAACACGGTAAAACGTCATCGCCGACTTGTGTCGTGACAGGATTGGCTGAATCTAGACCAATAGCGGATATTGTATAAATTGTTGAGTTTAAATGAGCAGCGGACCTACTAAAAACCATTTATTATTTAACGTCCATAAAAATTATATTTATATTAATGATGTCTCCAAAGTTCAGTGAGTTTTTCACAAAAAAAAATAATTTATCAGGAAGCACGCGAGTGCCATTCGATGACAAGCTCCACGATGAAAACAAGCTTAAGCAATGGTGTAGTCGAACGGTGCACACTTGGTACATAATCCTACAAATTTTTTAAAAGACAGTTCATGGACTATCATAGAAAAATACATACAGTAAGTTTTTTAGAATTGATTTTTATAACGTTAATCATGTTCTACATTTGTATTTTTTAGAACTTATTTAGATAATTTTTTAAAATTTTTGTAGATTTTTAAAAGTTTTATTGAGTATAATTGTTAGATCTAATATAGAGTAAAATTTATTACAGCAAGACATAAATAAAAATAATTTAGTGCGCTCAAGATAAAAGTGCTAAAGGGATGTATAAATAAAACTGTGTACTCAAATGGTATTGTAATACTAAAATATTTATTGTTATGTTAAATATTTACTTGCTGAAAAAGTTTATGTAAACTTTTGTATTTTATAGTACTGAAGAGGGACCTTTTTTAGAAAAGGACCGAAATGCATCTATAGTAATAGAATAAAGTGAAATCATTGGCTAAAGCTGTGTGATAGTCTACCGCCAATATTAAAATTTACATTTTAAGTGCGGATTTACAAAGACTTTACAATATATATNTATGTAATTGTGATGTTTCTTGTTTCCTGTAGAAAAACTCTCGCAGTGATTGTATCTGTTTGTAATGAAGGTTTATAATGTCAATCAGGCCATGTCCGCCATCTTTACATGGAAAGATTAATCTTTCTATAGCGAATTTAGGGTGATGTTGTTTATGCTTAGTAAGTGTTGTTCTTATTTTCCTTTGGAGTTGCTCGAGATCTGTGTGAGTCCAATGTATAACTCCAAATGAGTATGTGAGTACTGGGATGGCATATGTGTTTATTGCTTTAACTGTGTGTTTTGCATTTAGCTGTGTTTTGAGTATAGCGTTTAACCTACTTTGGTATTCTTTAATTAATCTTTGCTTTATTTGTGTATGTTCTGTTAGTTTTGCCTGTTGAAATCCTAAATACTTGTAGAACTCTCCCTCTTCAATGGATTCAATAACATCTCCATTTTCAAGTGCAAAATCTTCTTTCTTCAGGATTCCTTTTTTATGTGAAGTGTTTTGCATTTGTCTAAGCCAAACTAGATTTGTATATCCTTGGTGTATGAATGTGTGATTTGTAGGAGCTGCTAAAGTTGTTTTTGTGTGTGGATGCATAAAGTTTTATGTCGTCCATGTACATGAGATGTGCGCATCTCGTAAATCAAGCACCTGTTGGATGTTAAAGCCCTTTCTTAGAAGTAGAGAATTAGCCAGCATTACTGCCTCAAAGGTTGGCACTGAGGGATATAAAGATACTACATCCAGCTTGTAAAAGGTGTAGGTGTCTGGCCGTAGTGTACCAATACTTGAAGTGATGGTGGATTTAGCAATTACAGAAGAGGGAGTAACATATGGAGAATTTGGAACTAATGAGCAAAGGAATTTAGCAAGCGCTTTTTCTAAATAATAGGTTGGATGAGACCGTTTGTTTACTAGCGGACGTAACGGCCAGTTTGTCTTATGGGTTTTTGGTTGAAAGAACAACCTAGGACACACAACATTAGAGGGGGGGGATCGAGCGACCCAGTTAGGGTTGAGGAAACACCTGGTAAGGCGATGATTCTTCTTGCCTTTCTTAATACCGTCGGAGTAGGGTCCTCACTCATTTCCGAGGAATGCTACTGTGTTAAAAATTCATTGGCCTCAACTTCGTCACCGAGTGTAATTACTTCCATTTCAACATGAGATGTGACAGCGTAAACTGTGTTGTTTTTTCATGTCTGATATTGTAGCCATAATGCGTGTTGTTAACATGTTGGATAATGGGTTCAGGGCTAGGCAGAACCAGAGAGGACTCAAGGAATCTCCTTGAATTATTATTATTATTATAGAAATAATTATTTAAAAAAGTCAATACAGTCGACCCCCCTATAACACTGTTGATTATTCCATTTTATATAAATTTCATGTTGTACGAGTCACTTAGATTTTACAAATACGTATGCCGGGCTGTGAACGGCTCATGTATTTGTAAAATCTAATTGACTCGTACAACATGGAATTCATATAAAACGGAATAATTAACAGTGTTATAGAGGGGTCGACTGTATTATCATTATCTTAATGTAATATATACTTTATTACATGAAATGAATCTGTTGATTGTTTTATCTAGTTACAATATTGAGAAATATAAAAAATTATCTACCAGGCAAACTTGACAAGTTTTTCAATTGTTGGCTAATTGCAAGTACCTGTCAGATTTTTTAAAAAATAATTAAATGATGTGAGAAAGTTGTATATTTTTTAGGTGTAGTATTAATAAACCCTAATTTTTAATCTGAAATTGTGTAAACATGGATAGATGATAATAAAATTTTTAACTTATTTTTAAGTAATTTGATCGAAAATATTAAAAAAAAATACACACATCAAATTTCAAATAGCCATTTGAAGTTTTAATTACACTGCTGATTTCAATTTGTTACTATAATAAAGTTAAAAAGTGACCTGTTTAAAAATAAGATCTGTACTATGCTCCAGCAAAAAGTAAAGAAAAAGGAGCTAATTCTATACTCTGCCATTTGTCCTTTCTTTTAATATGCATAAATAATATGTATAATCCACCTTTTCATTGTTCTATAGGACTTCTTACCAGTTCTTTCCCTAAATTTTAGTTAATAATAAGACCCATTCAATTCTTCAATCTACTTCTTTATTTCCCAGAATGTAAATCTTTTATTTTTTGGACAACTATCCTTGATCAGAAGGTGGGTTACACATGTTATTTAGTGTATTAAAAAAGGTGCTAAGATTTTATTTGTAAAACAGAAGTGAATCTAATTTCTAATTGCTTCTACCTGTAAAATTTTTCTTTAACTTTTCTAGAAAGTTTTTTACTTAAGATTTTACAAGTACTTTAGTAAAATCTTATTTCTTAAATTTTTTAATTGATTTTTAACAAAAAACCTCTGTGATAAAAGGAAACAATTATTTTTACTTTAAAAAATTAATATTTCTTGAAATATTCAATAAAGCAATTTTTTTTTCTGAATCTTTACTTTGGAAGTAAAAATTTCAAAGGATCACTGTTAGGACCAACAAATTTTTGGCAAGTGATCATGTAATGTCAGCTCTTTAAATGAATTATGCTGTTAAATTAAAAATTATATAAATTTTATACATTAATCCATTTGTTACAATACACTATTAGTAAATTTATACATTAAAATCAATATTTTACATTTCAATAGTCTATATCTTTGCAATATATTACAAAAATTTTTCTTGTCTGCATTGTTCTTGCATGTGACAAACCAACATAGTTAAATTCAATGCAATTTTATGTTGAGATTAATACTACACACAAATTATTTGAAAGAGGAATAAAATTTGTAAAACCAAATTTGAAATATAATCAACAAAAGTTTTAAGACATATACAAACATTGGCTGCAAAAGTGTGACAATCTTGAAAAATCATTATGCGCACTGCAGTGGATTATCCAGCCTATTCATCTGACTCCCTCAAAATTTCTGGCTTTTTCAAAAAATAAAAACTACCATAAAAGAATAAAGATTTTTGTATGTTTCTGATATCTAGCATCATATAACAAAGGAACTTATGAGTATTCCAGAAACAGAATTATAGGTATTTTTCCAGCAATGGCAACAGCATATAACCAAATACATAACTTTGGAAGGGTTCTTTGAAGATGACAACAATTGCTAATTCACATGTACACACACATTTTCTACAGGTGCATTCTAAGAATTAAATTGTTATAGCTTGTATAATATACTGTATAAAATTTGTGTATTTGTAATTGTTAACTTATCCCTGCTTCATGGATTGTATTTTTGGTGTAATTCATGATGCAAGGATAAGTCAAATACATGTCATATCTATATACACCTATACTTTTTTTCTTCTTTAGAAGAAAAAGTAAAGGATTTGACAGTAGTTTTTGTATTAGCTGGTTCACAGAAAATTAATATTAAGTATTCCTGTTACCTGCTGATGCTGTGGCTATTACTGGTAAACCACAACGTGCTGTACTGACTTCCCATACACCATCTCTATGTCCAAGATATTCAGACACTTGGTGACAGCTAATTGTTGGAGCTTTGAAAGTGGATACAATTCGACTAGTGGAAGCTTTCAACCTGTAAGTGCTTTTGATCTTTTGAGATAATTGGCTTGCTGTAAAATGTTTAAAAATTTGAATTAATAACATTGCAACTTGTTTCAACATTCTAAAAAGTTATCTTAAAATTTACTGTTAAAGTAGTTTAAAATAGAATGAGAGAATGTCAACTGTCAAACATGCATAAATATTATTTCCAGAACAAAAAATTTTTTATTCTGTGTAATGCTCTGACTATATTTAATATCTAATATAATATAAGCATGCAATTAATAAAAAAATCTTAAATTTTAATTTTTGAATTTTTCAATTTTTAATTATAAATTATTACTTATGTTATTTAACACAAAATGTTAGGTACCTGTCAAGGATTCTCTCTTTCCTTTAGTTTTACCACTCGTGGGTTCTCCGCTATCCACATAATCGATGGGGCGTTCTGACGAAAGATTTGTTTCTCTTTCCAATTGTTCATTCAATGAATCAATCTTTTCTTTCACTAGAATTTAAGCCCATAATATATTACATCAACTCTAAATAGATATTCTCACTTTTTTATGTAATTTATAATATAGATATTAAAAGCTTGATCCTTATGTAAAATCAATTCTATAGAACAAATAGGAATTTTATTTTGTAAACAGAATTTAGTAAGATTGTTTTGTATTATTGTGACTTTCAAAAGTTCAAAAAGTAATTCAGGAAAGTTTGAACGTTATTTATTACTAAAGCTAGGAGATAAGATAATTTCTTTTCTACAGATTAATTTAGAAAAAGAGCTTATAGTTTATCATAACAACATTGTAATGCAAAAATGACATTAAAATACATACATAAAATATATACAGATGCCCCAGCATATGAAATTTTCAGGATACAACATGAAATTCAAACATATTTTTGTTCCACGATACGAACAAAAACTCACCATACAACATTACATTAGTTTGCAGCACCATTTTTTATTCACTTATGTTCATCGGTCTCAGTCCGTGTGTTTGCTTCGTCGTGGAAGGATCTCGCTTGATAAAGGAAATCTTGCGGTATTATCAGAAAGTGACTGATTTTATTGAAAAGAAACATCCCAAAAAGGTTCACACTGGCCATATTGCTGCTCGGAGTAATGACATTTGCCTAAGTCATTTTAGAAACATTTTAAAAAGTAGGCAAAGCCAAACCTCTTTGGATAGATATTTTACCAAGTGACCTCTATCCAGTGAAAGTGCTGGTGGAAGTGAAGGAAAGAAAGCAAAAAGCAGTGAATAAAAATTAAAACAAAAAAATATAAAACAACACTAATTTTTTAAAAATCTAAGTTATTTTTAAGTTATTGTTACATTATGTTATGTAAGTTAAGTTTTAGTATCATTTCCCTTCTCTGCCACCAGTTTACACCTCCACTGTCGTCTATCCTCAAAAGTAAAGTGCAAATAAAACTACATTTTTTTTTTTTTTTTATCAATTATTATTCTATTATGGTTATTTATACATTTACAACTACAAAACGCATTTTTCAGTGTTTTCCTTACTATAGTTATTTTTTTTAAAATGTACTACTTAGCTTTAATTTGAGCGTGTTTTTCGCGTTGGAATGAATTATTTGGTTTTACATGTAATCGTATGGGGAAAAATGATTCACCTTATGACATTTTCATGATACGATATCAGTTTTCGAAACAAATTAATTTCATATCCTGAGGTACCACTGTATTTATTAATTATACAGATGTTTTGAATGTCTTTGTCCCCCATTTTTATTTTTCTAAAAATTAAGCAATATATTAAAGTTCTATGGATGAAAATGGAAAACAAATTACTATTGTTTGCATTAAATGTTAGCACATAAGTTGTATCATTGTTCTTTGAATCAGTTTGATTAATATTCAGGATTTTTAAAAGCTTATTTTCAGATTTAGCGCCTACTAATTTGCCTATTTTTGTCTGCCTATTTATATGATTTTTAATGCCTAAATGTTCTAACTTGTTAATTATAAATGAACTAGTTTGTTATAAAATACAAAATCAAAACTTCAGATTTATCAACTTACAAGTAAGATTTTCTGCATATAATACCTCGAACTCCTTTTCGATTTGGCTAAATAGTTCGTACAGACGCCCCCTGAAAAGTAAAAATCCATGTTAAAAAAAATATGTAAATAAGATAGAACAAAACAGAAATATACTATTTTTGTGCATCATAAATTTTTTGTATTATTTTTGCCTCTCCCCATTTGGGACACTCAGGGCTCATTTGCAAATTGAACCAATGCTGTTACATACTTCTCCTTTCTTTTAGGTGTCATATGTTCTTTTCATTCTAGTACTTAATAATCTGTGGAGTCTATATATGCTAAACAAGTTTTAAATCTTCTATCCACTAATGATATTGTATAGAACCTGGAAGCTTTTATAGGTTCAATTTATCTTTACCATTAGTTAGCAGTTTAAATATAGTAAAACAAAAAGAGCCTATACATGTTGCCCTATTATATTTAAACTGCTAACTAAGAGTAAAGATACATTGAACCTAAAAAAGTTCCCAGGGTCTATAAAATATCATCAGTGGACAGAAGATTTAAAACTTGTTTAGCATATATAAACTCCACAGATAGATTATTAAGTACCAGAATTAAACAACATACATACAAGACCTAAAAAAGGAGCACTGGCCCAATTTGCAAGTGAATCTTGGGTGTCCCAAATGGGGAGAAAAAAATAACACTTAAGAATTTATGATGCACAAAAACTCAAAACAGCAGAGGTCATTGAAATTTTTAAGCAGGTGCAAAAAGAGGAGTGGATTAATAATAAAGGCATACTAAATCTGCCAGAAGCTTGATAAGTATTGATAGCCTTAGATTGAATGTTGTAATCTTTAATTTTTAGAAATGTTTTAAAAAATTTTTTAAATTCTTATTTTAATTTATATAATGTCATTGAAGTGTAGAATGCTCTGTGCATTTCAAATGTTTTAGTTCATTTGAATTTATATATGTTACGAATTGTGAGAATTTTGCTAGATAGCACTCATTTTGAAAGCAGTTTGATTTTAAAAAGAATTTGGAATGTTGGAGTTTTGGAACATTTGAAGTTTGTTATTGTTCTGTTTTGTAAATGTTTTGTTAAAAATAAAATGTTCATTGTGCCTTTTTTCAACAAAGTGAAAAAGTTTGTTGATAAAAAATTCCTTTTATTGAATGTACAAACTCATTTAAAAATATAAAAATTTTTTTGTAACCTAAAACGAGCCACTAAAGCAGCTGAAAACATTTGTTTTCTTTTGTTCATCTAATGTTCATTAAATATCAGTGTTGGAAGTAGTATGTGAAGCATCTGGGTGTGTTTAAAGAAAAATTGACATAAAGATAGGCATCTGTTGTAGGATTTAGTCTCAGGTGCAAGAAGCTTTGTAAGTACAGAGCATCAAAAATCCAGATTAATTGGGCTGGATCTCATCTGAATTTTCAAATATATGTGCAAGTATTTTAATTACTGTAAACTCCAAATGTATTGTAAATCAAGTTTAGCTGTTTTAAGTTTAAACAGTATTAACATTCTTAAAACAGCGTCGGTATTTTTCCTTTGTTCAAACACAATATAGTGCAACACTCACCACTTGGCATTTTTCATCAACTGAATAAAAGTAAATGATGAAAAATGCAAAGTGGTCGAGTGATTGCACTATATCGTGTTTGAACAAAGGATTAAACCAGTATTTTAAAAGGAATATAGGAATATTTTAAAAAACTCAAAATATAATTTACAGAATTACTATATTCAAACAAAGAGTACACTAATTATAATTTAAAAATTGGACAAATTCTAAGTGAATATTAGAATATCAAGAATGCAAGGCTGAAAAAACAAAGTTCCTGTTGAAAGGGGTTAAATTAATAGCTATTTTTTGTTGTCTGAATCTGGATTTTCAATGCTTCACTATAATTTGTTATGAAGTACAGCAGAAATGCATTGAGTTTTGAAACATTATGAATATAAGCATTTTATTAATAAAACACTGCCAAACTGGCAAATAATATTTGAACTATATGGATAATCAAATATAAACATTTGTAAGCTTGATAGTTATATTAAGCTGAATGATTGCAGAATTAGATTGAGCTATATTACTGCTACTATTAATAATTAAATGCTAAGTAATTTGGCTTAGAGGTAGGTGTTAGGTGCCGTCTCTTATTGAATTTAATAATTATAATTAAATTCATATTAATTATATTTTTAAGTTTTTCAAAGCATTTCAAATAATTTAATTAGAAAATTTTTCATTGTGTTTTAAAATGCTATTGTATTGAGTAGAATAAGGAATTTTAAGAAATAAGAAAAAAAACTTCATTCTAAAATACTAACAACAGTTATTGGAGGTAACAGTCATAATGAACAATTATATCAAACATTGCAAAGCCCGGTATGTATATAGAAACATAAATAAATGATCGCCTTAAAATAATCGGGCTATAAGAAATGGTACCTAATGTCTACCTCTAGTAGCAAATTACTTAGCATTAAATTAACAAAGTTATAGCCTGATTATTTAAAGCAATCATTTGGTTGTTTTTATACATAACGAACAAGTTTGCTTGGTCCTTCCTGCTTGTTAAAACCAAGTTTAACTGTACTTATTTTGTTGGACAATGACTTACCGAAAAGCAAGAGGAAGTGAAGCATCGCCATCATCAGTTTTGTTATAATGTAATTGAAGATCTGCATCACCATGACTCAGGACTCTTGATACATTCTTTTTTCTTTTACCTTTGGGAGGTTTGCCACTAGAACTATCTTGCGGCATATTTTGGATTTTAAAAATCTGCTTCTAATGAATCATTTGGAAAACTATACGCTAAAATATAAATAATATATATATATATATTTAATAGGGTAATAATATAATAATGGTAACAAAATTGGAATTTTAAATACATGTAATATACAAAACAAAATATTAATTCTAAAAAATGATTTTAGGGCATAATTAGATTAGATTTATTATTATTTCCTATTAAATTAACTTAATTTTATTGAATAGAAATTTTATATTTCAAATTTTATTTTGATAAAATTACATATTATATTAGCTTATAATTAAACTAAAATAATGACAAGTTTTTCTAGTTATTAACTTTCTTATGGGCCATTGTAAGAATTGTGTTAGCCAGATTGAACAAAGAATCAAATGGTAGAGATTGAAAGAGGAGGAATTAAGGAAAGAGTTTAAGATAAAAGTGTTAAAAGAAATCCAGTTCCCGGATGATGTGCAAACATGGTGGTTGCTGAACAGTAATTGCATTTTGAAAGTTGGAAAAAGAGGTTTTGGGAAAAACTTCAGGGAAGGGATCACCAGAAGGAAAGGAACTTTGGTAGTGGAATGCTGAGATACAATCTGCAGTTAAACAAAAGAAAGAGGCAAAGAAAAGGAGGGATTTGATGGGAAAGCCTGTAGATAAAGAAACTTACCATTTGGCAAATAAAATGACTAAAAAGGCAGTGGCTATTGCGAAAGCAAAGGCTTTAGAAGAGAATTATAAAGTTTTTGAAAGGAAAAGTGGAGAAAGGCAGTTGATGAGAATTGCCAAAGCAAGAGATAAGGCATTGAAAAATTTTACCTGTATTAAACTGATTAATAATGATAAAGGAGTGGTATTACAAGGTTACAAAAGGGTCAAGGAAAGATGGAAAGTATATTTTAGGAATTTATTGAATGAAGAAAACCCCAGAACTTTATACACGAATGGAGAGGCAAACGAAGGAGTGGTGCAAGATATTCAGAGAAGTGGAAAGTGTGCTTAGGAAAATGAAGATGGGGAAAGCAGTAGGCACTGAATTTCAGTCGAGGCTTGGAGAGGTTTGGGCAAGGAGGGAATTGATAACCTCTGAGATCTTATGAAGAAACTCTGTCAGCAAAAGAAGATCCCAGATGAATGAAGGAAGAGCATTCTTGTACCGATCTTTAAAGGTAAAGGGGGTGTACAGAATTGTGAAAATTACAGAGGTATAAAGATATTGTCCCATACTACAAAGATTTGAGAGAAAATTGTAGAAAGAAGGATTAGGCAGGAATCTGAGATTGGAGAGGAACAGTTTGGCTTTTTGCCGGGAAGGAGTACGACTGATGCTATCTTTGCTCTAAAACAGCTGATGGAAAGGCACAGGGAAATGCAGGAAGATTTGCATATGGTGTTCATAGATCTAGAAAAGGTGTATGATAGTATACCAAGGAGAGAGATATGGAGATGTTTGAGGGAAAAGAATGTTCGAGAAAAATATGTTAGACTCATCAAGGAAATATACGAGGGAGCAGAGACCCAAGTTAAGAATAGTGTGGGTACTACAGAAGGGTTCTTTGTTAATGTTGGTTTGCATCAGGGATCAGCCCTTAGCCCTTATTTGTTTGACCTGATAATAGATGTGTTGGTGTGTGACGTGAATTTTGAGGCTCCGTGGAGTATGCTGTTTGCAAATGATATTGTGATGTGTGAACTTTCCCAAACCAAGACTGAGAAGAAACTGGAAGATTGACGGAAAGTTTTGGAAGAAAGGAGCATGAAGATTAGCAGAATTAAAACATCTTATATGACTCTGAATGGTAGAGATGAATATAATATTAAAATCCAAAATGTGCTGCTCCCTTTGGTTCCGAGTTTTAAATATTTTGGGACATTTGTCAAGATAGGAGGAGGATTGAACTTGGAGGTGCAGCATAGAATTCAATGTGGATGAATGAACTACGGAAAGCTGAGCAGTTTCTGATATGCGACAAGAAAGTTAGCTGCAATCTGAAACAAAAATTGTATAAATCAGTTGTTAGACCTGCAATGTTATATGGAGCTGAGACATGGGCAATAACAAGAGCCCAAGAAAGAAAGATGGAGGTGGCAGAGATAAGAATGTTGAGATGGGTGTGTGAAGTGTCAAGGAAGGATAGAATAAGTAATGATTTTATTAGAGGTTCTGTTAAGGTGGGCCTTGAGCAAAAAGATGCAAGAATGTAGGTTGAGGTGGTTTGGCCACGTAGAGCAAAGAAGTGACAATTATGTTGGAAAGAAGATCGGAAAACTGGTAGTAAAAGGAAAGAGGAAGACCAAAGATATGTTAGAAAGATAAGGTGGGTCTTCGACTTGAACCAAGAGAGAAGAAGAAGCCCTTGATAGGGAGAAATGGAAAAAATGTATTAGAGAAGGTCCCACATAAACATGGAAAAAGGCAAAGATAAAAAAAAAGAATGTTAAGTTTTTCTAGTTACTTATTAATTTAAAAATAAAACAATTTTAGTAGTTAAAATTAATGACAGAGAAAAATGATTGTTTTGTTTCTCTTGCATTCTGAGAATATAAACTATTCTAAAATGCTAATACAGTAAAGTCATGAAAACTGAACTTAATGTGGACTGAAACTAACAGGTTACTGAAAATGCAAAATAGTGATGATGCTAATCTAAATAACAGAATTTTAATAAAGATATTATATGTGAAATTCATGTATGTATTAACTATGTACCAGTAGTGACTATTTCTATTTGTAGTTAAATTTTAATTTAAAAAAATAATGGCTATTCAGTGGCTACTTTTGCATTAGTGACATTTGTGTTGAAGTGTTTTGCAGTAGCACCTTGGAAATAGAGTTATATCCTCTTGTTAATATGAGGAATTAATGCTATTATCAACCTAACCACAAAATTACCAATATACCAGCAAAATTCAATTTAAAAACGAACGTTTTCTACCGTCTTCACCGGTCATCCTCAGGTTCGATTCCAAGATTTCAAAAAAAAATCGAACATCGCAATTATGCGCATGTCCGATGCAGGGCCTTAATAAAACTATTCGTGGAAATGGTTTCCTGCTTCAAAAATCCGATGCTTTATATTATAGTGTAGACATATATGGTGCGCATCTATTATACGTCATAATACGCCCTCCACACCCATTAATTCTCACACCAGTATGAAGAATGATTGTTTAGATATGGCTACGCCAGCCAAATACTATCGAAAAGCTGTTGTGAAGTTATGCAGGACTTCTTCCAAGTTAGCCTTTCTGATTAAGTGCCGTTCATTGGGATTATTTCCTGCTTCAATTTATAGAATACGTTTGCCTCCTGACTGTTCTACGTTACTACCTGTGGTTAGGCGCATCTGTTTAAAAAAAGCGATAAGATATGCTAGGAGAAGAAGGTATGCATTAGTGAGCAACGTTATCCGATTAGAAAATTATTTTTATGAGAGGAATCCCGACATCCTGACCAGAGTTAATGCAAGTGTCGTCCCGTTAGCAGACTCTATTTCTAGGAGACTCCGCAAACAGCATCGTAAGAAAGTAGAATGGCTGTCGACGTTCCAGCGTCTGAAGGAAAACCGAATACAGGGTTCTCTTGTATGTTGGGATGGCATTCAACCTCCGCCCATGCTGGTTAACGTAGTAGGATTGGGCCCCGCGTTTGCTCCTTCCCTTCCGGTGGACTTAACTAAGGTTATACTGGATGTTGAGAGGATGGTGGAAGGTCTTGGCAACACGCGTAAAGAATACTTCCGATGGAAGGTTTTCTTCGATATCTATAACCACAAGGCACACGATGAACGATCATATGCGAGTGCCATACATAATTCTAGACGATGGATGAGTCGTAATGATGTGGTCGCTGTAAGGGCGGATAAATCCAAAAGCATTGTTCTTATGAAAAGGGATACGTATAGAAATGGCTTGTATGAATACATCAGCAACACTGAATGCACTAAGGCCCCCAGCGGATTTTTGGAAAGGACTCAAGCAAGGGTTGCACGTATGACCAACTCACCATTGGCTAGAGTACTAAAGATAACTAAGGCAACTATTTCGACACCCATTGCACCACGCTTATTTGCTTTCGTCAAACTCCATAAAGACGGTAAACAACTACGTCCGGTCGTCGACAAGTCGAGATCTCCGACTATACTTATAGAACACATGCTTAACTCCTTTGTAACAAGCACCATCGAGGAATATCCGTGTACTGTGTCCAATCCGGTACAGTTGATTCACAGATTGAATGCACTTGACAACTTAGATGGCGTATATTTCACTGTTTGTGATTTTGAATCCATGTTCCCATCCATCCGCATCGAGCCATGTTTTTGTGAGTTAAGGGATTTTCTCATTCGAAATATCAACGACTCTTCTGAACATCTATCTGACATCTTAGAGTTGNCATGGTTGGGTGTAATTTTCCTATAGTTCACACAGCAGTACCCTATGGCCCTGGGTTGCAGTTTGATTGGTTATCCTAATCTGGGTCACATTCCCAGATTGGGATAACCAACCAAATCAGTGACCCATCTTCCACTGACTATATCACCACACACAATTGATTTGAGGTGCTGCAGTGTCTGTGATTTCACAAATCAACTTTCCACATCAATGACACCTATAATTTCACCTTTCACAAAAAGTCTAAGCTCTGCACTGCATGGAATTGTAGCAGTTGTTGCATTGTGCTGAAATATTTATAACACTGGCAGACATGCAGTCTGGATACAGATCACCTGTAGTTTTGGAGAGGTGTCTAAATACTTTGTGGTAGTCACTGTATATATTGTCAGGATAAAAGCAAGTTATAAGTAAAACAAATCTCAACTTTGAGTTAGAGTTTTAAAGTAATGAGTTTAATATCTGATTTTCTCAAATTTTTCTCCCATACAATTGTTATCAAGCCTTCTCAAGAATCTGTCAAGAATCTCAAGAATCCTAAAATAATTACAATTATGCAATTATTCTATGAATAGTATGTACAGAATAGTTTAGAAGCCTTTCGAGGATGTTGTCAATGTGCCTCTTTCTGTCCCAATCAGAAGGTAGGTAACATACTATATCAATGAAGGAATTTGACACAAGGTTGATGGAGTGTTTGGCTTGAAACCATAGTGTTTCTTTTATCTTAATTGTCTGTATTCACATGGAATATAAAAGAAAATGAAGATCACAGACCTATCAAAAAAAGAGTACACAAAAAATAAGTTCAAGTTAAAGTACTGGCAATTTTAACTTAATAAGACTGTATTATACAGAAAACCCTGCATACTGTGCCAAGGACTTGTTGATAGCTTAGAGTTAACATGACTTCAGGTTAACACTTAGTGAGGTTTTACTATAAATAAAAACTGAACAGACAATTCAATTTAAATCTCATGTAATGTTCTCAGTAGAATTTTACTTGATTTTACAATGAAGTAAATTATTTACTAGTACATTTACAGTTGATAATCATATTACAGCAATCTGTAAATGAATGCTGTTGATATATTAAGATTTTCAACTGTATTTATATTTCATACTAATAATATAGAAAATATTTATAATTTTATCAGTAAGAACTTACAGTTTGTTCACTGCCCTGTGTTGTTGATACTGAAGCTCTCCAAACATGACTTGTTTGATCTCCAGAAGAAGTAATAACAAGATCCTGTGAAGGATGAAATCTAATTGAATTTACNGTTTGTCATACATAAATACTATATAATATTATAACATATATCTAATAGATATAATCAGGCAAGTAGTAGTATTTTTGTATATGGCTATTTTTTTCTAGAGTTTTTCTGGAATGTTGCATCTATGAAATATGGTATATTTTCTGAAAGCATTGCCATAATAGTCAGTGTTGTGGTGCTTTTGCCTTTATGTACTGTACATCATACTGATGTTCCTTGAGCCAGGTAGGATGATTTCAGATTGTGTATCTTATATACTTGTTGATTCTATTTTCTAGACATAGCGTAAAGGGTATTTTGTACACTCCTGGGACTGTGGTAGGATCTGTTGGGTCCTGTCATTATGCAATAAACTGTAGACCATACAATTGCATTTATAAGATTGTTGCTTGTTGCCCTGTCTAATAACTTTTTTAAAGGTGCAATATAGCAACTTGTTATATGTTACTGGTGTGTCATGAATGGAATGGGTTTATTATTTTTTTATGGAGAGTGTTTTATGCTTGTATCTATTAACTAAGATGTTGATGGTACTTTGTTTGTATCCATAAGTGGCTGCTATGTTTTTGATTCTGTTCAACTCTTTTATGGTGTCCCTTATGTCTGTGCAATGTGTGTATGCTCTTATGATAAGGGCATTAGAAGTTGCCATTTTGTATCTGAGAGGTCGTTTGAGCAGTAAGGGATGTATAATGAGTGTGTTGGTTTAACATATGCCTTTGTGAATATCTCCCAATTACTAGGATAATGTTCGGATCCAGGAAGTGTGCTTCGTTATTACTAAATTCGTTCAGAGCTATTTTTAATCCATACAGATGCTTCATCGACACAATCAATAGCAGTGTATATCTAGTTGTGTTCCATGTAATCAGTACATTGTCTGTGTAACACCTATATAATAAAATATTATTTTGCATTTAGGAATAACCATTTTCTCCATCTCCCTTAGCACTAGTTTACATAGTAAACCTGCCATGGAACTGCCATAGAAATGCCTCTGTTTTGAACATACATTTCCCCATCAAATTTGAACAAAGATGAATAGCATATTAATTGTGCTATCACTATCAATGTTTGGTTGTGGGTGGCCATTCTGTCTATGGTTCTATCTAATTCCTTTCGCAAACGATTATGACAAGATTCCAGTTTAATGGACGGGTAAAAACTTTGGAAATCTAGAACAGAAATGTATTCATCATTTAAGACAATGTGCTTTAGCTTTTCTGCTAACTGTGCCGGGCTACTGATGCTGAAACCTGTGTTTATTATTTGAGGTTTTAACAGCTTGTATATGCATTTTTTCTATAATAAGATTGTTATTGATGGCCATTTCTCAACCACAAGTCACAATTGTTAATCTAACTTGTGTATTTTAGCAAAACCAAAAAGTCTTGGTATAGCTGGTGAAAGCATTCTTATATGTTTAAGTAGTTTACTAGTTGCAACTGTGATATATTGATTACTTGTCTTTGTATGGAGGTTACTATTATACCATTTACTATCGTACAGTCTGTATTCCTTCATGTATGTGTTCCTCTTAACGATTACCATTGATTTAGACTTATCTGCTCTGGTGAGTACTACATCATTCTGTATTAACAATTTCCTCATGTTGTTGATGTTTGTCCATTTATGGTTGGATATGAGGTGATGACGACGTTGGTTTAAAATTTTCAAGGCTACTTCCCATCTGCAGGCTTATTTCACATGTTCATTGAGAGGATCTAGAATGCTTTCCACTTTAAGTATGACTATTTCGATATTAGTGGTTTCTCAGTGTATATGACAAACCAATCTTTGTTGCTTCAAGTAGGCATTTTGGGAGAATAAGTCCATCTCAACATATGATCTGATTCATTAAATGGTATAGTTCTTCATAGGTTGCCATTTACACAGCTATTTCAACTTTTTGACATACTTTTTTTCTAAGGTTTCCAATCTGGATGCTACTGCCACTGCTTTGGTGTTGGCTTGTTCGAGTGCAAATGGATCCTTCTGCACCAATTGATCCTCCAGGTTTATAGTCTTATGAAGTATAGTATACTTAGCTCTTCTGGTTTTTCTGTTTAATCTTCTCATATTTGTGTCCCTAAACCTTCCTATCATGAATACACAGTCTTTCGGAAGTTTAATGTTTCAAACCGACACAGGATACACTTTGTTGATTTTACATTCTTGGAAAAAAGATGGGGGGGTTGATTCTTACTAATTTCTTCACTAACTTGAAGTATTCTTTGGCTGGCAATGCCATTACTTTAATAATAAACTTCTTAACTGGAATAAATGTAAATTTATAAAAGTTCTAGCCTATTCCAGCAAAAAATTTTAATTTTTCTAATACAGTAAGACCCTGCTTAGTGCTGCCTCGCTTAATGCTGAATCGATATGATACAGTCTGCTCGAAGCCTGAAAAAAGCTCAAAATTTACGCTGATTTAAATTATCACTGCATTTTATTGATTCGTATATAATACAATAGTATTATGTATGAATCAATAAAATGCCGCAATAATTCACAAACAAACTAATCAGCAAAAGGTGACAAAAAGGTGTACTTTCTTTAAATCTATGTTTGTTTGGTGTAATTTTGGAAAAAATATAACATCATGGATGCCATAGAAAATATCAACTTCGCTTGGCAAGAATTAACTGATAAATGCATGAACAGAGCGTGGAAAAAGTTATGGCTGAAGGTATCCAAGAATTCTCAACGAGAAGAGCCTATCACTGTATCGTTAGGTTGACCAAACTCAACCTAATCGATATAGCAGGACTAGGAGATATAGACAAGCAGGATATTGAGGAGTTACAGGTTTCTGGTCACCTTACCCACAACGACCTTCAAGAACTGCAGAACATGGAATTCATGTGGTATAGGAAAATAGAGATTCTGAAAACAAAGAACCTTTTTGGGTTCTTTGTTTTCAGAATCTCTATTTTCCTATTTTTTAAAATTCTCTACAGATTTTCTTAGTAAAAGTTTGATAACAATAACCAAAATTGTTGATCAAATTGTAGCGAATGATCCAGATTTTGAAAGGAGCGCAAAAGCAAAATGAGGCATTATGGATGCGATCTTCTGCTACTGACATTTGCTTAAAGAAAGAAAAAAGCAACAAATGAAATTACATGACTTTATTGCATAAAACAAGAATTTCAGAAAAGTCAGGACCTTCAACACAAAAAATGAACTTTACATTTCTGTGTGCCTGTTTGTGTTATTTAACATATATTATTATACAAATTAATATAAAAATAACTTAAAATTAAAGTAAAATTTGTTTATTTTTGGTCGTGTGTTCCCCTATCCCTATTTACTCTATGTTAAAAAGACCTCATTTAATGCTGTTTCACTCAGCACTTTGTTGTCTAGGAATGCATCCCCCGCATTAAGCGGGGTCTTACTGTATTTTCTAATTTAAATTTTAAAAACTATTCTATTGCATGTTCAATCCTGATGATGGCTGCTTAGATAACTGAAAATGTTAGAATTAAAAATTTTTGCTGGAATAGACTGGAACACTTAAATTTATATTTATTCCAGTTAAGTTTGTTTATTCTACATATATATGAAAATGCCATTGGGCAAAAGATTTCCACCCCTCCAAATAACAGATAACCTGCAGATTAAAATATTATAACAAATAAAAAACAGCAACAGTGTAACTACCTAAAAAAAAAAATAATTCAAAATATATACAGTTANTCTACACTATTATGACGTATAATGGATGCGTGCCATATATGTCTACACTATAATATAAAGCATCAGATTTTTGAAGCAGGAAACCATTTCCACGAATAGTTTTATTAAGGCCCTGCATCGGACATGCGCATAATTGCGATGTTCGATTTTTTTTTGAAATCTTGGAATCGAACCTGAGGATGACCGGTGAAGACGGTAGAAAACGTTCGTTTTTAAATTGAATTTTGCTGGTATATTGGTAATTTTGTGGTTAGGTTCTTAATTCTCACACCAGTATGATGAATGATTGTTTAATGCTATTATCAGTGTCGACAGTAAAAAATGATAACACTAGGTCAAATAAGATGTTATATAGATAAAATTTAAGTTTATATTTTTGTAAATATTCATTTAAGTTTAGTTTAGTTTCTTCTCGCTACCCTTTGTTCTATTTTCTTCTAGAACTTTCTTACCTATTCCCTGCCCCTTGGGTGGAATGACCAGTTTCTAGAAGTATGAGGAACAAAGGTGGAAATGGGACCCAGAGGAAAAAGAAGTGACGTGGCAAGTCATTCTTAGGCCGGACTGCAGAGTGTACGGACGAGGCAAGAATACTAGGAGTTGCATTTGCAACAACCGGAGATTTCAGAATTAAGGAGAGAAAAGATTCTGTTTTAGGGTTATATTGACGACAGTGGAAGGAAGAATCCTAAGTATTGAAGAGGAAAAGAACTGGCCAGTTATAGGAGAAGGACGTGTGTTATCCCATCCAATGGTACGTATAAAGAAACAGGCCAAAAACAGGACAAAACCCCAGGTATCCTTAATTCTATCGTATATACCATTTCTTCTGTCCTCTTATTTCTCCTTTTCTGTCATTAGTGTTAAGTTAGTATTTAAGGCTAGTTTTAAGGTTTTGGGTTATACAGTAGACCCCTCTATAACGCGAGTTCCTATAACGTAGATTCCTATAACGCAGCGAAAAAATTGCGACAATATTTTTTGGCTAATTTTTTTTCTAAATGCTTTTGTAACTATCTCACTTTTCCTTTATTTCTATATTCAAATAACTTATTGCTGTTTCTCCTCCTTTCTCTATTTCTAACTTGAGATCTTTCTTATTCATGTATGTTTTCTCCAAAAACTCACTAATCCTATTACATTTCCAAACACTTAATCATCAACAAACTTGTTTATATACACAGTGTCCTCTTTAAACTTCTTCACCATGTCTCTTTCTATTGCATGAATCACAATCTCTCCTATGACACCTGACATTGATGAACCAATAGGTAAACCAACTTTCTGCTTAAAAAACTTTGTTGAAACAGTTATATTTTAAGTTTAAAGGAAAGTTTAATGTCTTGTCCATGATCTTCACCTAAGTTTGTTTCATTGAGACCCCTAGCATATAATTAAAAAGTTAGACCATAAAACTAAAGAACAGAACTAGCAAACCATGAGAATACCAACAATGAAAAAAAAAAAAAAAAAAAGACAGGTTGATTAGTTATACTCACTAGCAATAAAAAATTTGGTTTCTGCTAGTCAGAACATAATACTTCTTAAAACTTGGTCAGAGATATAGAGGTCACAATAGATTATCAATCCTGATGATGTGTAAATGGAACCATCAACAGTAATCAGTGAGAATCTACCAGAAGCTTGTATTAGCAATGAGATGTCATGGCTTAACAATCAGCTACTCTTCTAAAGATGGAGCCTAGTCTGAGACATTGACAAAGGAATGGATAAGGAGCTGAGCACAGTACAATATTCATCCCAGATAAGATTAACATGCAAGAAGTTTCAAGATATATCTTAAATAACTTAAATTCTGTTAAAAGGGAAAGACAGATGTAACACAAACCAGTGACAAAATATTCCTATAGTATGTCATATCAGATATTGACCAAGCATGTATGATTCATTATGGCATGTTTTCAGACAAGAGCATTGCTGTTCAGATCATGATTTGTGTCAGTGCTGAGTAATTGATGTTAATCTTTATTTTTATTGTGAAATAAATCCTATTCACAAATTACAATAAACATATCAAGTAAAGATTTTGCACAAACAAATATATATTGGAAAAATTTATGTAAATAGAGACAGTATTTGAAAAATATAAATATACTGTATACATCATTCTGCATTAACAAAATATCAACTGATAAATAACATTCCTCTTTGTTTTTCAATTATTTTGAGAGTTTGAACTGTTGTTGATCATCTATTGATTTGTTGTTTTCAAGATTCAAAATTGTAAAATTAAATTCTACAATTTTGCAAATTTTACTGGTATGCAAAAACAAAATGAGACACTAGTATATGGTAAAAACATTATCATCAAAAGTTTATTTTATCAATTCACTCATTTTGATTTTATTAATAATTTTGCAAACAAAATTTAAATGTTTAATCTTTACTCTATTTTTACAGAGAAACATTTTGTATTGTATTAAATTATTGTTAAGTGTTTGTATATGTATATGATAAACAACAGAAATATATTTATAGAGAAGAGCAACAGGATTGATTATGATGGGCACATGAATCTAATACCAATCAATTTTAGATGCTTCAAATAAACTCAATACCTGAAATTTTATCATCAAAGCTTGCAAACATCTTTACCATCTTGCAAAGTTTTGAATATTTTAAGAAATTTATTATTATTGGAGCTCCAACAAAAGCAAATTTTTAAGTTTGAGTTTTATTCATTAATTTTATATTAACAGAAAATTATCAAACCAAAAAAAATTAAAAATCAAATTTATAACATTATGAAAACACATACAAATATACCCAAAGTAATAAAAGGAATAAAATTATTTAATAATACTTATTTTACTCTTTGCCTACAAGCATTTTAAATTTAAAGCTATAATACTTATTTTTATATATTTTAAATTTTAAAATTGTAACTTTTAATTTTCTATATTTTAAGTTAAAAGTTGTAATTTTTAAATCTCTATTTTAAGATTGATAACACTGTACCAATGTGTGTGAGTGCAATTTGAAGTACTTCAAATCTTTATATTTAAATATGCTCAATTGCTTAACATTGTTCTGTTCAGTATTTGTTATGATATATCTGTTGATGTTTGTTAGAAATACACAAAAATGTTTGTATAATTATAATTTTATTCCTTTTACTGGTTTTGGTATATTTTTATGTATTTTCATTCTACACAACCAGGTTTTGAAGAAGGAAATGTTTTATAATATTAATACATTTTTCATTATTACAGTAGAACCCATTTATCAAAATTATAAAACACAATTCCTGTCTCAGAAGTATGAAAAATAGACTTACAGAAAACTTATAAATGCAAAAAATCAAAGAACTCTTTAAATACCTTCTTGTCTAAGTATAACATTGCAGCTTGCAAGAATAGACTTGCTTTATATGAATTAGCATATGATGCTCATTGTTATGTATTCTATGGGAATGTTCTTTGAGTTTACTTAATATCTTGTTGAATCTTTTCTAATCTTTTAAGATTTTTAATTACAAAAAATTGTTACTTTCCTATTGAATAAAAATGTGCTTCTCAAAGCAGTCAACACGTTAATAAATTTATCATTTATAACCTAATGAGTTATTATTTAGTCAACACCTACAGCTACCTGTAGGTGTTGACTAAATAACTGTCTGCATAACCTGATGCAGGCCCCTGAATGTTGCTGAAAATGTTTGTTTTTTAAACAGTGAATGCTGGAAATCAAGAGAAAAAAGTAAATTTTTGTGTTTATAAGATGATTTTTTTTTTTTTAAATTAAATCCTAAAGCTGGAATTTACAGCTACTATTGTTTCACTGAGTTTCAGTCATCTTCAATATTTTATGAAAATGACTTCTAAAAGAATGTTGAAGAGCAGTTACGATGGAGAGAAATTAGAAATATAAAATAAAATATATACAGTAGACCCCCCTATAACACAGGTTCCTATAATTACGATTCCTATAAGATGGTGAAAAAATTGCGACGGTATCCGTACAAACGTGATAAAAAAACTCCTATAATTCGGTAAAACGTCATCAGGCAGCTGAACTACTTTCCGCCATCCAGCGCCACGCTACGGAGAATTTAGGCAGGTGAATTGAGTTTACTATCGTCTGTACACTATTATATATAAATTAGGTACTGTACATATAATTATATATAAATTAGGTACTGCATATATAATTATATATTAATTTAATTTATTGTAACTTTATTATAATTATATATATGCTTTCTGCCGCCTGGCAACACGCTACGGAGATTTTAGGCTAGTAAGTTGAGTTTATTATCGTCTGTACAGTATGTAAATTAGGTACCGTAAGTCTAATACAGCACTAATTTTATACATTTCTTGTGAAAGAAACACTTCTTATTCAACG
>NW_019385064.1:97866-117744 GCF_000671375.1 Centruroides sculpturatus | reverse complement strand
CTACGGACTGAGCCACTTTGCTGTACTACCATAAGGTAGAATCGATCTGTATATAAGCTGCGCTTAAAATTTTAGAGCCTTTTTTCTCGGAATCTTCTGGCTAGTGCGCTTTACAATTCTTCTGGGTGGACACCCTTGAGGTATACTACGAACCTGCCAAGTCTCATCCCGAACTGAATTTCTGAGACCGTAAGGTCCCGTTGTAAGCCATTTTTGGGATGAGACTATGTCTCAGAGAACACAAGCAATGCATACACAAATCTTGCACTCGCACCTGCTTGTAGAAACAGTCTCAGCATTTCATATTTTCTTTTGACCCAGTTCTCAGTTCCCTGACTACCTACCAGTTTGTTTTATTTTATGTGCATATAATTTGGGCACCAAATACTCTGTGCCAAATTGCAATTCCTGACATCTACTCCTTCATACCTCTAAGGTGTGCAGCCATTGACAGCAGCGTGATTTTAGAGACGAGACAGTCTTATCAACAATAATTTGAGTGATTCATGTGTTTTACATGAATTAAATATTGTTTAAAAAATCCAAAACGTGTATTATACTGTAATACAATTTTGAAATTTGTGTCATTGTAGCCATTATTTCCTTATATCATATTTGAATTTATTTTATTACAAATTTCATGTATAGTAATACAAATTTACATAATGTATAATTTTGTAATAGGTATATAAAATGCAAAATGTAGCTATAATAAAATAGTAATAAATTAAATTTTTAAAATCTAATTTAAACTTTTGTTGCAAACAAATTTAAAAAGACTGACAAGTAATGAATAGTGAAATTTAAAAGAAAAATATTTTTCAATTTTATAATAATTGTACAGATAAATTTTTAGAATTAAAGATGCTTAAATTTATTTATATATTAATAATTAGTGATGGGACGATTAATTTGAATTGGGAATCTGAAAAATTGAGCATTTTCCAGGAATCGGAATCAAGCAAATCTTGTCACAATTTCCAATTCTAAAAACAATTCTTTCACATTTAATAAGAAAATTAATTATTTCTTTCAGTTGAAGATTAATTTAAAAATTTTTAAATCGCTATATTAATAATTAAGTATTAATTAATTAAGTAATTAAGTATTATTGGAAGCTTTCATGTTGATAAAGCAGAAAGTACATGGCACCTCATACACTGTCTGTCACGGTGGACTTTTCTTTCGTGTAGTCAGAGCAATGGGAGATTACACTTGGTCAGTACTAACGGGCCCCCATTTTAGGAAAGATGGGGTGATATTTGGGTTGTCCCAGCTGTCATTGGCCTGGCTTGACCAGCAATTTCAAATCAAGGCCTGTGGTTAGCAAAACAATTTAAATTATAAACAAAATTATATTTTAATTGAAAAAATATTACATAAAGTTATTTTTAATATTCAGTATGTTTACTTATAATGATAAAATGACTTTCTCATTATAATTATGAAAATTTTTGTTATGATTCACAGATGATGCTGTAATATGTTAAATTTTCAAATGTAATTTTAAGTAAAAATACTTGTTTGTGCTAAGTTTACTGCCATTTTTTGTTTTAAAAATTGATTTTTCAAGATGAGTAGGTCTAGACATTTGTGGCTCAAGTGAATGAATTCAAAAATGAGTTGACTCATGATGATGATATTTTTTCAGCTCATTGCATCATTTGCCAAACCTTATTTAGTAAATGCTTTAATTCCATTGTATTTAATATATGATGGAATTAAAGCATTTACAAAGCATGCCAATTGAAAAAAGCATGAAAAAAGAAGTTCATCTTCCCATTTACCTGCCTCTCCTCCCCCTGGTCGTCACATCGGCCAACAAAGCAGTTTCCAAAATTGGTGGCCCTAGATGATGATATGGGATAATTCTTTGAATAAAAGGGAATTAGCTGTAATTTCTTTGAGGGTAGTGTTGTAATATTAATTTCATCTGAAATAAGACTACATATTTATTTTGTAGTATACAATAAAAGCATGCATATACACACAAATGGAGAAATTTTGGGTTCCTTTCAAAAGATTGATTCTGGATTTCCCAATCATTTTCCATTCATAAAGTTGATGATTATTAACTAATGAATGTACTGTGCTCATAATGCAAATCATTACTTTTTTCTAAACTAAAATAAACTTTAGAAGGTATTCAGAAGAATTGGAATTGGGAGAAATTTTGGTATCGTCCCATCACTATTAATAATACTTTATTTTGACTAATCTTTTGCTCTTTTATTTCTGACATCAGAATTGCATCAGCAAAGATTGACTGCACTTCGTGAATTGGCAGATAAACTCCAAGAAACTTCTTGGAAATACCCCTCTATTGATCAACTGCTTGGACTATAAGTAATGTAAAATAAATAACTGTCATCAATCAAAATGGCATTCGGAGGATCAATAGTTCTAAGCTATCATGATTCTTTGCTTAGAGAATCGGATTTGAAAATATTATGTGGTCCGCATTGGTTAAATGATAATCTCATTGGTTTCTGGTTTCAATACCTAGAACACGATTTATATCGAGAAAATGCAAATCAGATAGGATTTATTAGTCCAGAAGTGACTCAGTTTATTAAATTAGGAGTGGTGGAAGATTTACAAAATACTTTGTCATCTTTAAATATTACAAGTAAAGAGCTGTTATTTCTTCCCATCAATGATTGTTCTTTTCAGGACAGTCCTGGAGGGTCACACTGGAGTTTGTTAGTATACAGAGCAAGTTTTCATATTTTTGAACATTACGATTCTCACACAGGCAGTGTTAACAGATTACATGCTGAAAATGTTGCCAAAATTTTAACACCTTTTATACTTGAGAAAGGGGCCGAGGTGGAAGTTCTCGAAATGGAGTGTACCCAACAACAAAATGGTTTTGACTGTGGTTTACACGTTATCTGTAATACCGAAGCTCTCTGTCGGAAACAGTTCGCAAATAATCCCAACCACGTATCTGATATTGCTTCTCCAGAATCTGTTAGAAGAGCTAGAAGTGACTTGAGAAATATTATATATTCACTTCAAAAGAAATAATTTGTTATTGTGCTAATGTACTTTTCCTTGTCTTACTAATATTTCAAATTTAATATATTTAAACTTTTCTTATTAAAAATTTTTGATATAAATTTAATAATTTAAAATAATTATTAATAATATTATTACCTTCTTAACATTTATAAATTTTAATGCCTAAGAAAGTTTCTGTTAAACAATCAAAGTATAATGCTCAATTTTTAAATTTATTTATAAATGTAAAATTCAAATTGCCAGTACTGATAAATCTTGAATATTTTGTTTAATATTTATTAAACTTTGTAAAAGCACAAAGGAACTACTGTCAAACTTAACTTTTTCCATTCTAAATTATATTTCATATGAAAAAAATAACAATATAACAAAATGCTTTAAAATTTCTTCCAATTTCAGCTCAAATTCAATTAATATCTTTAAAATATTGAAATATATTTCTGCATTAAAGTAAGAAAAGAAAAATAAATTTCAAATCTAGAAATTTTAAAAATTTTAAAAAGCACAAAGGAACTACTGTCAAACTTAACTTTTTCCATTCTAAATTATATTTCATATCAAAAAAATAACAATATAACAAAAGAAAAATATGTGAGTGAAATTTAAAAAAAATACAGGGTGATCATAATTTAAGTTTCACTTTGAACCCCCTATAAAATGAAAATTACTGGACCAAATGTTTCCAAACCTAGAAATATAAAAAATATCATGTGCTTTCATAACCTGCAAAAAGTAATTAGTTTAAAAATTCACCACCAGGGGAAGTAGCACTTTATGAACACCTCAGTTTTTATGCAAATTCATATGATTTTACTACTACATCAGACATTTGTCAGGTAGATTTGATAGATGCAATTTGCCGGCATATTCATAACATTCCAGCTGACATGCTTTGAGCTATTGTAAAAAACGCAATATTGAGCTTTAACCTGGTTGCGGGAAATGGTGGACAGTACATTGAACATATACTACCATGACTATTATTTGTAAAATGTATTACGATACCAATACAAGGAATAAATCTTAATTTTCCCCCTGGTGGTGACTTTTTGAACTAATTACTTTTTTTGGAAGGTTTTGAAACCCCATGACCTCTTTTATAATATTTCCAGGTTTGGAAACATTTGGTCCAATACTTTTCATTTTATAAAAGGTTCAAAGTGAAACTTAAATTATAATCACTCTGTATTTTTACTCGGCTGATAACAGAAAATCAAAGATTCTAGGAAATATACTAATTTTGGTAAAAGACTAAAGAATTATACAATTAACTATTAGACACAGATTATAAAGAATTCTACAGACTATAAAGAATTAATCAATAAACTTGGGTAATTAATTTCAACATAAAACAAAAAATTTCAATGTGTGATAAACTATATAGGATTGAAAACAACTGAATGTTATGATATTAAAATAATTCAAAACATTTAACAAATACCAAATAAATAAAACTACTGTACTTTCAAAATAATCTACATATATAATATTTGCAAATGTATTCTTGTGAAATGAGTTCTACACTGTAATCATCCTCTTTTTTGCTCTCTTACAATATATATAGTAAAGAGTATCAAAATATTGAGAGAAAATAGAAAGCCAATCAATTCTTATTTATTATTTCCATTTCTAAAGTCTAGGAAAATGTTTATATTTCGCAATTTAAAAAATGCCAATATTTATTAAGTAATGTGCTAAGTCTCTGAAAGAGGCTATATCGATCACCAAATGCTTGTAAATATCAAAGATGTTAATTGCAGTATTTTAATCTATCAATACTATAATTTATAAACATTTTATCACATATTGTGATTTTAATAGTTTTAAAAATTACAGCACATATGAGTAATTTCTGAACTGTAATATAATACACAACAATTCTACAATAAGGTAAAGTATATTCCATATAAACTGTATAAAAGAAATATAGCATTTACTGTTTGAAAAATAAGAACAGCTAATTTAATATTGGGTATTTTGGGATTAATAAAGTCTCTTTTAAAATATGCTTAGTCTTTAAAAAATTAGACAGACTCTACTTATGCATTCTGTTAATTTAACTAGATGTCTACCAAATTAAAATACTTTAAAAATTCACTCTTACCAATCCATTTATTACGCTTATCTAAAATGTCGAAATACATAACACAGCCCTTTATTTACATATTTAATACCAAAATTACGAAAAATTTGACTTTCAAAATATCAATGAATGGAACCTGACGTCGCCCTTGTCGTTTAAAATTTAACCAATAAGAAACGGGAATATATTCACTCGTCACAAAACGTAACGAGTAAAAGTCAATCGTATCGTCCAAAATACCATGACATCATCGTCCACCATTCCGACGTTTCCTGTGACGCAATCTTCACGTCAAAAAACATAACCTATGGTCGAGCGAGACCGAAACGTTTCGGCCATTCCCGGGAGTGCCGCTCCACCCTTGCGATATATATTATTCCGGTCGCCTTCTTCATATTTCGTACGTTTAAAATATTAACAGTGGACGTAAAATTGTAGCGTAAAAAAATAATAAACAATTACCAAAAAATGAATCATTAAAGATGACAAGAAGTAAATACAGAAGAAAAATATTTTCAATTGTTTGCAATATTTAAATAATGTTAGACGTTTAATAAAGTAACGCTATGGTCTTGTTACAAATGCACGATTTTATTTTTCTTCCATAAAACATCTCCGGTTATGTCAGACGTTCGATTAAAATATCGCCAGACGTATCGTGCTTAAAGCTCGATTCTGGTTGTTTAGGAGGCGAGAGATGTTAACTGCACACTTACTTGTTCATTCCGAACGAGAAGGACGACTACGAAGACGAAGTTTTTAAGATTTCGATGCGGATGACGCGCACCAAAACATTAGAGATGGCTACACAAATTCCAGTCGGTCGCACTCTGCCGATATACTGTAGCTATCCTGTCGGCGCAGTCGTTTCCTCCTTTCCGTACCCATCCCGGTATTTATATCTCGCGCTCACCCCTCCCTTGGAAAAGTGGACCGTCCCCGTTCGGCCATCTTAGTTGTTGTGGTTGGTGTGCTTAGCATGAAGTTAAAATGCAACAAAATCTACTCTTTCTTTATATAGCTAAATAAAAACATTAAGGATTTATATCGATTACGATAATTACGGTAATGGATGGATAGTGCCTTCAATTCGAATGTCGTCGGTAGGTCCTAATTCTCACTTGTCTTCTACCACAACACTCGTTAGGCTTAAGATTTACATTACGTTCAGCGTCGTTCTACATATAATATATACATTTTTATCAAATTTTCCGAACGTAATAAAGACATTTCGTTACTCGTTTCGCAATTATTTCAAAAATAAATGAATTTCTTAAATTATCTATCCCGTTTCCTCTCCCACCTATTAGGCTTAAAGGGACATTACTAAGCCTAACGCGTTAAGGGGACGCTGAACTTCCAGTTAGGCTTAACTTGAAAGAGAATCAAAATAAAACTTTTACGTTAATGTGAAAATTTCTTTGCATTATATTAAAGAAAAAAAAACCTTTCTTAAATCGCGTTAAAACCCGAGCGAAAATATTGTCGGATAAAAAGTATACAATGTTAATAATATAGGACATATATGCAAAATAAATAGACTATTTATTACTTATAAATAAAAAAAAATAAACAATCGTAGATCGAATCGACTTATTAAATATGATGTTTGGTTTAGACTAGCGATCGACTAAATTATATCTAAAATATGTTTTCATTTTCTCTTACTTTTTCTAATTTTTTAAAAATTATTTATTCACGCTACAAATATTTGCAATATAGATCGATGTTTTAAGTTAATATGAATTAAGTGATGATGTAGTTATTATTTATTGATTTTTTTTCTCAATTTTAATGCAATTTGGTATTACATTATGATTGTGTTACTTTAATATATGTTACTTTTTGCATTTAAAGAAGTACTGTGTGTGTGTATATATATATATATATATAAATAATGTTACAAGATTATTACAGAACATTTTTTATACATGTAATTTAAATTAGTGCAAGTATTTAACTTATGTTGTATATATTTTTCTAGTTTATGTTAGTAAGTTTATCTAAGCTATGGAAATAATAATATTTTCTGTAGTATTTTGTTGCAGGCCTACTACTAGTTGAACTTATACAAGCTCATTAACTAGCAACTTATAAATCTTCAACCAATTGTCAATATATTTTTTGGGAGAATGTTTTACAGAAATATGATGATGTCCTAAACTGATTAGTTATTGTAGAAAGTATTTCATATCTAAGAATTACTATTTGTTCAAATTTTTTGAATAAATCTATCCGTTGGATAATGTTAAAAAGGCAAAATGTGCAGAAGAAAGAAATTTTAGTATAATGCTATTAAATAAAAAATACCTAAAGATGATGAGCAGATAATATTTAATTATACTAAGGCAATTTTTTGTTATATATTTACATGCTTAAGATATATACTTGTAAAATTATATGCATATGGAAATATTTGGTCTAAATGGACAAATAAGATAAAAAATATTATAAAATCAAATAATTTCATAAGTAATTCAGTGTAATAGTAATAAATAATATAGAATTTATTAGTTTCAAAATATTTACATGTCACTTTATTATAAATAAATGAAATTTTTAAGAACTTTGCACAATATTTGCTTAAATATAATTATTATTTACTACATATACAGCCATTAAATGCTATTGGCCTAGAGCAGGACTTGAGCCCACAACAACTGCATACTGTGTGAACGTGTTGCTGGTTATGCTACCCAGACCTTGGTCTGATCTTTACCTCTGTGCAGGAATTGCAGGCTCGAGTCCTGTTCTGGACTGATTCTTTTTCTTCCTTAATTATATATTATAGAACGTCCTTAATTATATATTATACATTAAATATAAGTAGCTGGATTTGGTATCTAAACATCAGGTCTCTCTCAGTGGTCTGAAATATTTAGAAACTATTTATACAGAATAGATATTATTTTTAGACAGAATATGCACTGTTTCAAGTAGTACCATCTTCTGTAGCATATGAGTATTGATTCTATTGAGCTATAAATTCTTCATAATAATAAGAACACACCTGAATTCTATTTGCCAAGTTTTTTCTCTTTATTTCAAATGTTTTCAGCCTATTTGGATAGGCCATCTTCAGGTTTTCGTTCATCGGTCCAAAATGGAACCAACTGAACCAAATTCTTCAGATGATGATCTAGATCCCTTAGAATATCTTTTTGTGCTTCAATTACAATTTGAACTATGATTATTTTTTCTGTAGTTTATCTTTAATTTGTAGACCCTCATATTTAGTGACTTTCCGTAATTCTTTCTCCTGCATCTTAAATTGTAATGTCTAAAATTCATATCTTCATTTTTTCTGTTAATGCAATATTGGGTTGTTTGGAAAGTAATTTTTTTTTTCATGGAAGGGAGGGAAAAAACAATTTTCTTAAAATCCCGTGTTTTTGATGAAGTCTGAACATCAGTGTTTTTGATAAATATTGGCTTTTGAAGTGCTTTGAGCTGGCTCATCTCTTCTACTCCGTGACCGCTTGCATTCGACACTGTTATAAACAATCCATTTTTTGTCTCCAGTTATGATTTGCTTCAAAAATGGATAATTGACGTTAGAGAAGCAAATCACAGATGTCAATGTGACAGAGGAAATCTCTTTCTTTAAGAACATGTGGAACCCATATATCTAGCTTTGAAATGGAACCAAGTTGTTTCAAGTGATCATAAACAGTTGAATTAGACAAATTTAATATCTTAGTGATTTTTTGTGTTGTTATTTGGCAGTCTTCTTCAATTAATACCTTTATTTTGTCTTCATCACCTTCAACTGGCCTTCCAGAACATGGTGCATCTTCAATATCAAAATTGCTGGAACGAAATTTTGCGAACCAGTTTTGGCATTGTCGTTCAATCAATACATCTTCTCCATAAATGTTACACAAATTTTTTCTTGCTTGAACAGCATTCTTACCTTTTCGATAATAACAAAACAAAATATGCTGAAAATTCTGCTTTCAATTTTCCATATTTGATGAGACACCAAAAAAAAAAAAAAAATTGCATAGAATTAAACAAAATTTTTTACAAATAAGTCTTGAAATGTCATCTGCCAAAATATATAATGACAATATGATTTAGAATGAAATTGGTGAGTAAAAATACAACTAATTCCTCTGATGGTAAAAAAATGAAATTACTTTCCAAACAATCCAATATATGGAGTGTTATGAACCACATGTTTATCTGAATAATTTGTGTTATTAGTGAATTGTATCCTAAGTGATTAATATCAGTACCTAGTGTTATACCAGACCAAGGTCAAGGTATAACCAAGGCCACTTGATCGCTTCGCTAGTAAGGCCGTCTGCCGTAAGGAAAATTGCCGTATTCACACAGTTTCCATTTTTTGGCGCTAGTTATCGGTGAGAATCGTCTGTTGAGTAAATTGGTCGTTTTGTACTTTTGTGTGCGAGTATAGCTATTTTATGAAATTGTGATAATTACATATAGTTATAGTTGTATTTAGTTATACTTATTCGTGAGTTATATACGGTTGACGGGATTTCTCTTCAACAGCAGCTTGGTATATAGATATAAATACATTCATTGTGTGGTCAAACTGTGGAAAAAGTTCTCAGACTGCATCATAAGCCCATTTCTAGAAAAATATTAAAAGTCTAATGTTGTCTAATTCATATTGTAAATTTCTGATGAGGAGGAAGCTAAGTACATTTCTGGTCTTTGACTGAATTTTACAAACTGTAAAATTCAGTCAAAAACAGTGTACACTTTATTCAATAAATTAATTTTTCTTATGTAATAAGCTTTTGCTTTTTCTATAAAGAATTTTATTTATATTAGAGATGTAAACTGAAGCAATGTTACTTTTACCATAGTTATACTTTTAATTTCAACTTTAAAACAATATATGTTGCTTTTGTTCACATTTCTGTGTACTTCTCCAATATTAATTATAATAAGTTCTTACCTTCAATATCACCATATTTCCGTGCATATTTTTCGAAATTTTTTTACTAACTAAAAACTTTGCTTATTTTTGCAAAAAAATAAGCAAATTTTTTCGAAAGGTTATATCGGTATTTATTCTTACAGTCTTGATTAACAAAAGTAATAATTTTATAACAGATTTAATACACAACATTTTAATAATTATCATATATGGTCCGAAAATGTGAAAATTTTTATAGTAGACAGTGCATACTGTAGGTAACCTAGTTTTGCTAATTTTGCATACTTTTCGAGTAAAAAAAATATTTACATTAACGATTAACTACTGGTATCTTTAAGAATCGAAAAGAGATGATTAAATAGTATTAATGTGAAAAAGTTTGTATTTTCCATGCCAATAATACTCAGTTATTATTTCTTCCTAAAAACGTCTTATGAAAATAAAGTGAAAAATACTGTTATTATTATTTCGCTTTTTTCACAAACTAGGGAACATCGTTTGCAGCAGCTCATTTCTTAATTGTCAAAAGTTTTCAACCTGCTTTAATGAGAAAAATATTTAAATGCAGCGACGTCTCCAAACTCCTCTATACTCTCCACCTGAATCGCTGACAATGGATGTCACCGATCGTCAGCGCCACAAGCGGAGAAAATATTAACTAGCGTCTATACGCTCGGTCCCATAGAGAGAGATAGTTGGCGGACGGCCTTACTAGCGAAGCGATCAAGTGGCCTTGGTATAACTATGAAAAAAGCTGTTATTTCATTGGTTTATGTTTCTATATTTAAAAATTTTCTTGTAATGTGTTTAATATAGCAGCTTTCTGTAATTTGATATATGTATTATTAGGCCTTGTGGTCAGTTTGTAAATATTTACTGTAATTTCATGTGGATAACTGGCAGATTATCTGTGTTTAAAAGGTAGTTTGAAAATGGGAAAATGGATTATATGCTGATTTTAAATTACAATTATAAACATATCAGACAGCACATCTGACATATCGTCTGTCTAAATTTACAGAACATTAGATGTCTTAGAACATTAGAACAAAGAATTTGGCATGTTTTAACTTGACAAATTCTTTGTGCATTGCAAATATAGTCTTCTGCTATCACAATTTTTCCTGAAACCAAGAAAAGATACATATGTGCATACTTTGTCATTAATTCTCTTCTATTCATTTCTGTACATTTTAGCCATACTTTAATTGATATTATTAGACACTGCTATCTGAATTTGTATCTTTAAAAGTAATAAATTTTTGGTAATTATATTTATCTATGTAATGAATGTTGACAGTTAAGACATGTGACTAGGATAATTATCATTAAAGTGAATAATTTAAAATGATAGTCTTAACTTGACTTCAATGTTCTGTATTACTTTCTATCATTTTGCTACAAAATTAAAATCAAAGATGATATCATTATAGTTTTGATTTATTTGCTTAGTATTTAAACTTTAAATTTGTTTTATATTAATTAAAATGACATTGAAATAAAATATAAAATATTATTGCCATTGGTGTGAGATTTTGTTAAAAATAAGCTTAAAATCCTTCATAAACATTTTTCAAAATTGTCATTATTTTTGAGATCTGGCTTGCCAAAACAGTATATGCCCAGCATATGCTATTTTTCTTCTCTGGATGCTGACTATCAGTTTCTTTCCATTCCAAATCTACTCATAATCTCCTCATTGGTTATTCTATCCATTCAACTAATTCTTTCCATTCTTCTAAGACACCACATCTCAAAGGAATTTATCCTATTAACTGCCTCTTGGTTTATTGTCCATAACTCACATCGATATGTAGCCACACTCCAAATCATTGTTCTAAGTATTTTTAGTTTCAATTTTTTGCATACATTTCTATTTCTAATAATGAGGATATTTGTGCAAAAGCAGCTTTAGCCTTTTTAATTCTGTTTTTAATTTCATAATTACATCTGTTATCCTCAATTATCCAACTTTTACTAGGTACTCAAATATTTTTACCTTTTCTATTTTCTTTCCATCTGACATAATCTGTAGATCTTTGTTTTATTCTCTTGACATTATCATAACTTTTGTTTTGTTCACATTTATTTTTATTTGGTATCTTGCTTTTTCCACTTCTTTCAATTTATTTAGAATTTTTGCTGACAACATCACTCTGTTATATAACACTGAAGAAGGGCTACAGAAATGAACCTTCTTGGTGTTACATAACAGAGCGATGTCGTCAACATACCTAATGTTGTTGATAAGATGTTTGTTAATTTTTACACCTTTGTCTTAATTTTTTGAATGCTTCTTTCATCATCCATTCACTGTAGATGTTAAAAAGTGTTCAGGACAAACCACATTCCTGTCTTATTTTTTTTTCTGAATCCAATTGGTATCCTCTCCCTGAAATCTGACCATTGCCTTTTGATTTTATAAATGTTGTAGGTTATTCTCAGTAACTTTTTTATGAATACCTATTTTTTGCAGAATCTCAAACAACAGAGTTCGATTAATACTATCAAAAGCCTTCTCAAAGTCAACAAAACATACAAATAACTTTTTATTATGATCAATCATCCTTTTTCCTGTAAGTCATATCATTGTAATGGCCTCCCTTGTCCCTTCTTCATATCATTGTAATGGCCTCCCTTGTCTCTCCCTCTTCGGAAACAAAATTGTGACTCCTCTAGTTCCCAATTTATGTAGTTTTCTATTCTTTGCAGTATGATGATAACTAAAACCTTTGACACATGGCTTATCAAGCTAATAGTTCTGTATTTATCACAGTCTAAGGTACTTGCAGGGATGAAGATAGATTTTGTGAAATTATCTGGTATATCTGCCTATAAAATTTTGTTAAAAAAATTAATTAGGATTCTTCTTCCATCTTCCCCATTACATTAAGGAGTTCTTGTATTTCATTTATTCTTGTGCCTTTCTGGCACTCATTTTTTTCAATGCATCAGTCTCTTAAGAAAGGTTGCGTACTCCTCTTTCTCCTCAATCCCTTCTAGATTTAAACTGTCCTCATTTCTGTAGAGATTGTCTACATATCTTTCCCATCTTAGCATTTCTTCATCTTTTTACAATAAAATGTATCCATTTTAATCTCTCAGAGTCCCAATTCTGCAGTCCTTTTTTTCTCTGAGATTAAGATTAGCTTTTCATATACTCCTCTTAAGTTGTTCCCATTTGCATGGGGCTCCATTTCTGACATAATTGATTCAACCACTTTTCCTTTGCTTGTTTGCACATTACTCTTATTTGTTTATTAATGATTCTTTATTTTTCTTGTTCTTCCATGTTGTTAGTGTTTTTGTATCATCATCATTTATCCATCTTTTTTATTATTTTCTCTGTGACCCAAGCTTCTTTGTCTCTCTCTCTCTCTCTCTCTNAAACTCCTCTATACTCTCCACCTGAATCGCTGACAATGGATGTCACCGATCGTCAGCGCCACAAGCGGAGAAAATATTAACTAGCGTCTATACGCTCGGTCCCATAGAGAGAGATAGTTGGCGGACGGCCTTACTAGCGAAGCGATCAAGTGGCCTTGGTATAACTATGAAAAAAGCTGTTATTTCATTGGTTTATGTTTCTATATTTAAAAATTTTCTTGTAATGTGTTTAATATAGCAGCTTTCTGTAATTTGATATATGTATTATTAGGCCTTGTGGTCAGTTTGTAAATATTTACTGTAATTTCATGTGGATAACTGGCAGATTATCTGTGTTTAAAAGGTAGTTTGAAAATGGGAAAATGGATTATATGCTGATTTTAAATTACAATTATAAACATATCAGACAGCACATCTGACATATCGTCTGTCTAAATTTACAGAACATTAGATGTCTTAGAACATTAGAACAAAGAATTTGGCATGTTTTAACTTGACAAATTCTTTGTGCATTGCAAATATAGTCTTCTGCTATCACAATTTTTCCTGAAACCAAGAAAAGATACATATGTGCATACTTTGTCATTAATTCTCTTCTATTCATTTCTGTACATTTTAGCCATACTTTAATTGATATTATTAGACACTGCTATCTGAATTTGTATCTTTAAAAGTAATAAATTTTTGGTAATTATATTTATCTATGTAATGAATGTTGACAGTTAAGACATGTGACTAGGATAATTATCATTAAAGTGAATAATTTAAAATGATAGTCCTAACTTGACTTCAATGTTCTGTATTACTTTCTATCATTTTGCTACAAAATTAAAATCAAAGATGATATCATTATAGTTTTGATTTATTTGCTTAGTATTTAAACTTTAAATTTGTTTTATATTAATTAAAATGACATTGAAATAAAATATAAAATATTATTGCCATTGGTGTGAGATTTTGTTAAAAATAAGCTTAAAATCCTTCATAAACATTTTTCAAAATTGTCATTATTTTTGAGATCTGGCTTGCCAAAACAGTATATGCCCAGCATATGCTATTTTTCTTCTCTGGATGCTGACTATCAGTTTCTTTCCATTCCAAATCTACTCATAATCTCCTCATTGGTTATTCTATCCATTCAACTAATTCTTTCCATTCTTCTAAGACACCACATCTCAAAGGAATTTATCCTATTAACTGCCTCTTGGTTTATTGTCCATAACTCACATCGATATGTAGCCACACTCCAAATCATTGTTCTAAGTATTTTTAGTTTCAATTTTTTGCATACATTTCTATTTCTAATAATGAGGATATTTGTGCAAAAGCAGCTTTAGCCTTTTTAATTCTGTTTTTAATTTCATAATTACATCTGTTATCCTCAATTATCCAACTTTTACTAGGTACTCAAATATTTTTACCTTTTCTATTTTCTTTCCATCTGACATAATCTGTAGATCTTTGTTTTATTCTCTTGACATTATCATAACTTTTGTTTTGTTCACATTTATTTTTNTCTGTCCATCAATTCTTGGTGAGATACAGATGCATGGTGGTTTCCATTGCCTTCCATGCAACAGGGAACCCCAAAGACAATTACATCGAAGGAAAACAGCATCATTCCAAACTTTGAACCTGCTACAGACATTCAATATAGAATTTTGCTTAACCTGATGCAGGCCACTAAAAGTAGCCTAAAACGTTAGTTTTTAATTAGTGAATTACTGGAAAGTGAGAGGAAGGTGTGAATTTTAGCATTTAGAAGATTGTTCCAGCTTTAGAATTAATAAAAATGTTTAGAAAATGTTAGGTTTTTATATTTTATGCAAAGTTTTAAAATCTATCAAATATTTTTTATATATGTAATGATATAGCAAGATCTTAAAGCTATTATGAAAATATAACATATGTCTCAAAGCCTAATGAGTATATAGAAACATCCAACAATTGATATTGTGAAAAGTTTTAAGGGCTATTAATTAAGAACCTTAAATAGAAAAATTGTATCAAATAAACAGTAGCAGATTTTTGATTAAATGAAATATTTGATTCCATTATCATCACATTATTTTCTTTCCACTAATACAGAATTTATTGTTATTTTTCTGATATAGATTAGAAAGGTAAATAAAGTAAAATTTGTAAGCATTTTTTTTTTTATTTTTCTAATTAACCAAATATTTGACCTGTGATTTGGAGTTAAATATTTAAGTTTCAAATTCAATTTTGCTATGTCTTTAGTAAAAGGTTTTACTGTTGCTGGTTTAGATCAAACTTCATTTGAATATCAGTGGAGTATATGTGTATAATTTTCAATAGATGATTTAATCTGTGATTGTATGTATGCATAGACTTTTATGTTGTCCGTGTACAGTACATCAGATGAGATACAGATGAGAATTTATGTATTGTGTTGTTGTTTTGTTATGTTTGATGATGTATTTATAATTAGTGTCATTCACCCTGTTAGACAGTGGGCTTAATAGTGGCAAATTATTTAGTAGTTAAATTTTTTATTATATCATTGTCTGCATTGGACTTTGTATATTAATAGGACTTATTACACTGCCGTTGTTTCCATTTAAGCAAATAAAGGAGATCTTATTCAGAAAAACAAAATCTTTATTTTTCACCTGTTTTTCTAAATAAGATCTCCTCTATTTGCTTAAATGGAAACAACACCAGTGTAATAAGTCCTATTAATATACAAAGTCCAATGTAGACAATGATATAATAAAGAATTTAATAAAGTAAGGACATACAGGCAAAAGAATTAATATTTAGTAGTTAATTAAATATAATTGTGGAAAAGAAACCTGATGTAATTCAGTAGTTATTTCGTTGTTTTGCTTTACAAATTTATTTGGTTTCCTGAGGTTTGTTTAAGTGGGTTTAATGCCAGACAAAATCAAAATGCATTTAATGATCATTATCTCCAAGGAATAAGGCTGGTCTTATGTGTACAGTGGGTGATCAGTTAACAAACAGTTTGGACTGCAAACAAATTGGACAATTAACACTTTCACAAAAAATCTTTATGTTCAGATAAAAAAAACACCTGACAGAACAAACACAAGAAGTGACACGGCATTTAAGATTTGTAACTACTACTACTACTACTACTACTACTACTACTACCATTTCTTTCTCCTAAGCCCCTTGGTCCAATTACACTATCTTTTCTCCTCCTTCTGATCTTGGTATTCATATCTCCCATAATAATCACTACATACTCTTCTTTTTAAGTTGTAGACTTTTGTTTATTTGTTTATAAATTTCCTCCATCTCCTCATCTGAATGGTCATTTGTTCACATGCATATCTGGATTAAGAAAAGGTTTAGCATCTATCCTTAGTACTATAGTCCTATCAGATATTTTCTAATATCTGTCAACCAATTTAACTCTCTTTTCTTTCAGCATCACTCCAACTCCTCGTTGATGTTATGCACCTCTTGAGTAGATGAATCTTTTTTCATCAGTGGTAATATCTCCTTTTGCAACCCATCTTGTTTCAGAGAAACCCTAAGATTGAGATCTTTAGTCTTTTCATTTCATGCATTACATTTGCCATCTTTCCTGTTTGATATAAAGATCTAACATTCCTGGTACCTATGTTAATGCATTTCTTAAGGTTTGCATAGTTGTATGGAATTTTTGTATCTACTCCAAGACTTCCTAATGAGTTTGATCCTGTAACATCATTGAAGCATTTCTCTTGTTTGATCTGTGAGCTTCCTGTAATTTTAGTACAGGTCTGCTGTACCTCTCCTTGGTAGCCATATGCACAGGTCCTATCCATTTCTCTGCTACATGAATTATTTCTGAATCTTCTGTCCATCAATTCTTGGTGAGATACAGATGCATGGTGGTTTCCATTGCCTTCCATGCAACAGGGAACCCCAAAGACAATTACATCGAAGGAAAACAGCATCATTCCAAACTTTGAACCTGCTACAGACATTCAATATAGAATTTTGCTTAACCTGATGCAGGCCACTAAAAGTAGCCTAAAACGTTAGTTTTTAATTAGTGAATTACTGGAAAGTGAGAGGAAGGTGTGAATTTTAGCATTTAGAAGATTGTTCCAGCTTTAGAATTAATAAAAATGTTTAGAAAATGTTAGGTTTTTATATTTTATGCAAAGTTTTAAAATCTATCAAATATTTTTTATATATGTAATGATATAGCAAGATCTTAAAGCTATTATGAAAATATAACATATGTCTCAAAGCCTAATGAGTATATAGAAACATCCAACAATTGATATTGTGAAAAGTTTTAAGGGCTATTAATTAAGAACCTTAAATAGAAAAATTGTATCAAATAAACAGTAGCAGATTTTTGATTAAATGAAATATTTGATTCCATTATCATCACATTATTTTCTTTCCACTAATACAGAATTTATTGTTATTTTTCTGATATAGATTAGAAAGGTAAATAAAGTAAAATTTGTAAGCATTTTTTTTTTTATTTTTCTAATTAACCAAATATTTGACCTGTGATTTGGAGTTAAATATTTAAGTTTCAAATTCAATTTTGCTATGTCTTTAGTAAAAGGTTTTACTGTTGCTGGTTTAGATCAAACTTCATTTGAATATCAGTGGAGTATATGTGTATAATTTTCAATAGATGATTTAATCTGTGATTGTATGTATGCATAGACTTTTATGTTGTCCGTGTACAGTACATCAGATGAGATACAGATGAGAATTTATGTATTGTGTTGTTGTTTTGTTATGTTTGATGATGTATTTATAATTAGTGTCATTCACCCTGTTAGACAGTGGGCTTAATAGTGGCAAATTATTTAGTAGTTAAATTTTTTATTATATCATTGTCTGCATTGGACTTTGTATATTAATAGGACTTATTACACTGCCGTTGTTTCCATTTAAGCAAATAAAGGAGATCTTATTCAGAAAAACAAAATCTTTATTTTTCACCTGTTTTTCTAAATAAGATCTCCTCTATTTGCTTAAATGGAAACAACACCAGTGTAATAAGTCCTATTAATATACAAAGTCCAATGTAGACAATGATATAATAAAGAATTTAATAAAGTAAGGACATACAGGCAAAAGAATTAATATTTAGTAGTTAATTAAATATAATTGTGGAAAAGAAGCCTGATGTAATTCAGTAGTTATTTCGTTGTTTCGCTTTACAAATTTATTTGGTTTCCTGAGGTTTGTTTAAGTGGGTTTAATGCCAGACAAAATCAAAATGCATTTAATGATCATTATCTCCAAGGAATAAGGCTGGTCTTATGTGTACAGTGGGTGATCAGTTAACAAACAGTTTGGACTGCAAACAAATTGGACAATTAACACTTTCACAAAAAATCTTTATGTTCAGATAAAAAAAACACCTGACAGAACAAACACAAGAAGTGACACGGCATTTAAGATTTGTAAAACTATATTTTAATGGCAACTATACATGGCTTATGGAACGAGACTTTCACAGTTGTATACATAACCTTTTTTGCACTAGTTAATTCCTGTTCTCTGAATTTTTGTTAGTGCTTTTCTGAACTTTTTATTTAAAAAACTGATAATATTATGGGGCCTAAAAAAGAGTGGAGTGTCAAGAACTGTGTTCACTATAGAAACTAAGCAAGAGATAATGATAATAGCCAATGTAGAGAGTGGGCAGATGTCTGATATTGTAGGCAGATGACTTCAACAGATCTACAGTAGATACAATCTAAGCTAAGAAAGATATAATCAAAAAGACTCAATTAGATAAAGGAATAACAAAAATTGCATCTGAGAAACAAAGATGTACCATCCATGAAAAAATGGAGAGATTGCTTTTAGTTTGTTATTACATGTAAATAAACATAATAAGAAAGTATATAATTTTTTATTTATTTTTTGGGGTCTCCAGAACGAATTAATCAAATTCCCACAAAAATCTATGGTAAATTGATAATTAGTTAATGAACGATTTGGATAGCAAACATGGTCTTGGAATGGATTATGTTTATTAACTGATCACCCACTGTATTTGGTTTGTTTTAATTCATATGTCATGAAGTCTGAGGTGTAATATTTCTTGTCAGCACTGCATTGTGCTTTCTGGAAATGTATAGTCGACCCCCCCATAACACTGTTGATTATTCCATTTTATATGAATTCCATGTTGTACGAGTCACTTAGATTTTACAAATACATGTGCCTGGCTCACGTATTCGGAATTCATATAAAATGGAATAATTAACAGTGTTATGGGGGTTCGAGTGTAATGAGTATTGGTAATACAGTAGAACCTCGAAAACTCGACCTAATGTGGACCGAAGGGTGGCCAAGTTTGTGAAAATGTCGAGTTATCGGGAATGGGGTTAAAAAAAATAAGTACGAGTATTTCCTCAGAAAATACTGTACTGTACTTGTACAGTATTTACTTGTACAGAATATAACAGAGAATAAACTGCCCAAATACCCTTAAACAAAGGAAAAGTACGTC
>NW_019385064.1:91590-95108 GCF_000671375.1 Centruroides sculpturatus | reverse complement strand
ACCCTATTAAAATGCAATCAAAAATGCAAAAAACCGCATCTAAAATAGTATAAATAGAAGCAGAGTTCTTTACGGTAAGCCTTCTCCGTAAGGCTTACCGTAAAGAACTGTCCATCCCCCATGTTTAACGGAATAATATACAGCCTATGTCCATCCTGAAGTTCCATTCTAAATATTGGTGAAAAAATTTTTGAAATCGGATGAGTAGTTTTGGAGATTACCTGCTGCATACAAACTAACATACATACAAACATTACCTCTTTATTATATTAGTATAGATTTTTCAATTTATATTCATAAATTTAGATAAATTATTTAAAGTATTTTTAAACTTTATTTCTAAACTCTTATTTGTTGATAATTCAATTTCTTTTTCTTTTTCTGAAGAAAATTAATTTATATTATTAAACAAGCAATTATTTATTGTGACAGCGTCACAATGCTAGGCTGCAATTTTTTGTCACAATGCACTTAAGTTCAGTAGTGTCTTGCCCCTGTAAATCATACTTTTCCTGTTAACAATGGAGTCATGGCAGTCATCTGTCTAATTCTGTTTAGAGGAAAACTTTCAAATTAAAATAATGTGACTTCTGGTCCAAACTGGAAGTTTGTATACAGTTAATATACAGATTAAATTTTTTAATTAACACTTAATTTTTAATTAAAGATTTTTCAGAATCAATAAATTGTTAAAAGATTTTTCACAATTCAAGTTCTATACCTTAAGGGTATAGAAGTGTGAAAAATCTTTACCAAGTTCTATACCTTAAGGGTATAGAACTTGGTAAAGATTTTTCTTACAGTTAAAATATTTCAGGGGCTAAAATTCATGTTTTGAAATTAGAAGACGACTCCCTTTTCTTGCCTTTCCTAGATGGTTATATTAGTGATTTTCAGATGATACTTATAAAAATGTATGTTCTATGTTCCATTTCTGTTATCAATATTATGGTCTATTCAGAGTCAAAAAAGTTTGATTAACAAAGAAAACAATAGAACACTGGTACATACATCTTTATTGACAATAGTGTAATCTGCTACAAAAATATAAATTTATTAAAATGCTCCTTAAATTTTACAAATTTTATAAATTTATTAATGAAGTGGAAACAATTTTATCAGAAATAAATTTTTTTGTTACATACATAAAATTATTAAAATGAAAATTAAAAATGATAAACAGTTCAATTTAAATTGCATTTATTTATTTATTATTTTCTAAAATTTTTAAGCCAGTTCTTTAACACCTGCCCTTAGACTGAGGATGTGAGGTGTTTACAAGTAGAAAGAGAATACAGTCAAATCTTGGTTTTCGAACTTAATTCATTCCTAAAAGTAATTTGAAAAATGATTTATTCTAAAACCAAAACAAATTTTCCTATAAGAAATGATATTAAATGGATTAATCTGCTTATGACTCCCAAAAAAAAAACTGTTTTTTTTACCTTTCTAACTGTTTTTCATGCATAAAAATGCCTATAAATACAATATAATATAATGTTATCTATTGATATATCTATATCTCTACATATATATATAAAAAGCAAAATGTTCCATCACCGCCAACCGAAACTAATTTTTCAAAAAAATGCTCTTAATAGAGACAACTCTGACTGCCTGTATGAAATATAAGCAAATCAATCAAGATGGACAACAAGTACATTATAATTATCCACACTTTCCCAAATATTATGTTGCAATTGATTTGATTTCTATTTAAATTAATTAATTTTGATTTGATTTTTTTAGTTTTAGTTTCACTGTAAAGACCAAAGTTTTAATTATTATTTTTATTATTTTTAATTAACTTTTAATAATAATTAAAACTTTGGTCTTTACAGTGAAACTAAAACTAAAAAAATCAAATCAAAATTAATTAATTTAAATAGAAATCAAATCAATTGCAACATAATATTTGGGAAAGTGTGGATAATTATAATGTACTTGTTGTCCATCTTGATTGATTTGCTTATATTTCATACAGGCAGTCAGAGTTGTCTCTATTAAGAGCATTTTTTTGAAAAATTAGTTTCGGTTGGCGGTGATGGAACATTTTGCTTTTTATATATATATATGTAGAGATATAGATATATCAATAGATAACATTATATTATATTGTATTTATAGGCATTTTTATGCATGAAAAACAGTTAGAAAGGTAAAAAAAACAGTTTTTTTTTGGGAGTCATAAGCAGATTAATCCATTTAATATCATTTCTTATAGGAAAATTTGTTTTGGTTTTAGAATAAATCATTTTTCAAATTACTTTTAGGAATGAATTAAGTTCGAAAACCAAGATTTGACTGTATTCTCTTTCTACTTGTAAACACCTCACATCCTCAGTCTAAGGGCAGGTGTTAAAGAACTGGCTTAAAAATTTTAGAAAATAATAAATAAATAAATGCAATTTAAATTGAACTGTTTATCATTTTTAATTTTCATTTTAATAATTTTATGTATGTAACAAAAAAATTTATTTCTGATAAAATTGTTTCCACTTCATTAATAAATTTATAAAATTTGTAAAATTTAAGGAGCATTTTAATAAATTTATATTTTTGTAGCAGATTACACTATTGTCAATAAAGATGTATGTACCAGTGTTCTATTGTTTTCTTTGTTAATCAAACTTTTTTGACTCTGAATAGACCATAATATTGATAACAGAAATGGAACATAGAACATACATTTTTATAAGTATCATCTGAAAATCACTAATATAACCATCTAGGAAAGGCAAGAAAAGGGAGTCGTCTTCTAATTTCAAAACATGTATTTTAGCCCCTGAAATATTTTAACTGTAAGAAAAATCTTTACCAAGTTCTATACCCTTAAGGTATAGAACTTGGTAAAGATTTTTCACACTTCTATACCCTTAAGGTATAGAACTTGAATTGTGAAAAATCTTTTAACAATTTATTGATTCTGAAAAATCTTTAATTAAAAATTAAGTGTTAATTAAAAAATTTAATCTGTATATTAACTGTATACAAACTTCCAGTTTGGACCAGAAGTCACATTATTTTAATTTGAAAGTTTTCCTCTAAACAGAATTAGACAGATGACTGCCATGACTCCATTGTTAACAGGAAAAGTATGATTTACAGGGGCAAGACACTACTGAACTTAAGTGCATTGTGACAAAAAATTGCAGCCTAGCATTGTGACGCTGTCACAATAAATAATTGCTTGTTTAATAATATAAATTAATTTTCTTCAGAAAAAGAAAAAGAAATTGAATTATCAACAAATAAGAGTTTAGAAATAAAGTTTAAAAATACTTTAAATAATTTATCTAAATTTATGAATATAAATTGAAAAATCTATACTAATATAATAAAGAGGTAATGTTTGTATGTATGTTAGTTTGTATGCAGCAGGTAATCTCCAAAACTACTCATCCGATTTCAAAAATTTTTTCACCAATATTTAGAATGGAACTTCAGGATGGACATAGGCTGTATATTATTCCGTTAAACATGGGGGATGGACAGTTCTTTACGGTAAGCCTTACGGA
>NW_019385064.1:81453-89540 GCF_000671375.1 Centruroides sculpturatus | reverse complement strand
GCAATCAAAAATGCAAAAAACCGCATCTAAAATAGTATAAATAGAAGCAGAGTTCTTTACGGTAAGCCTTCTCCGTAAGGCTTACCGTAAAGAACTGTCCATCCCCCATGTTTAACGGAATAATATACAGCCTATGTCCATCCTGAAGTTCCATTCTAAATATTGGTGAAAAAATTTTTGAAATCGGATGAGTAGTTTTGGAGATTACCTGCTGCATACAAACTAACATACATACAAACATTACCTCTTTATTATATTAGTATAGATTTTTCAATTTATATTCATAAATTTAGATAAATTATTTAAAGTATTTTTAAACTTTATTTCTAAACTCTTATTTGTTGATAATTCAATTTCTTTTTCTTTTTCTGAAGAAAATTAATTTATATTATTAAACAAGCAATTATTTATTGTGACAGCGTCACAATGCTAGGCTGCAATTTTTTGTCACAATGCACTTAAGTTCAGTAGTGTCTTGCCCCTGTAAATCATACTTTTCCTGTTAACAATGGAGTCATGGCAGTCATCTGTCTAATTCTGTTTAGAGGAAAACTTTCAAATTAAAATAATGTGACTTCTGGTCCAAACTGGAAGTTTGTATACAGTTAATATACAGATTAAATTTTTTAATTAACACTTAATTTTTAATTAAAGATTTTTCAGAATCAATAAATTGTTAAAAGATTTTTCACAATTCAAGTTCTATACCTTAAGGGTATAGAAGTGTGAAAAATCTTTACCAAGTTCTATACCTTAAGGGTATAGAACTTGGTAAAGATTTTTCTTACAGTTAAAATATTTCAGGGGCTAAAATACATGTTTTGAAATTAGAAGACGACTCCCTTTTCTTGCCTTTCCTAGATGGTTATATTAGTGATTTTCAGATGATACTTATAAAAATGTATGTTCTATGTTCCATTTCTGTTATCAATATTATGGTCTATTCAGAGTCAAAAAAGTTTGATTAACAAAGAAAACAATAGAACACTGGTACATACATCTTTATTGACAATAGTGTAATCTGCTACAAAAATATAAATTTATTAAAATGCTCCTTAAATTTTACAAATTTTATAAATTTATTAATGAAGTGGAAACAATTTTATCAGAAATAAATTTTTTTGTTACATACATAAAATTATTAAAATGAAAATTAAAAATGATAAACAGTTCAATTTAAATTGCATTTATTTATTTATTATTTTCTAAAATTTTTAAGCCAGTTCTTTAACACCTGCCCTTAGACTGAGGATGTGAGGTGTTTACAAGTAGAAAGAGAATACAGTCAAATCTTGGTTTTCGAACTTAATTCATTCCTAAAAGTAATTTGAAAAATGATTTATTCTAAAACCAAAACAAATTTTCCTATAAGAAATGATATTAAATGGATTAATCTGCTTATGACTCCCAAAAAAAAACTGTTTTTTTTACCTTTCTAACTGTTTTTCATGCATAAAAATGCCTATAAATACAATATAATATAATGTTATCTATTGATATATCTATATCTCTACATATATATATATAAAAAGCAAAATGTTCCATCACCGCCAACCGAAACTAATTTTTCAAAAAAATGCTCTTAATAGAGACAACTCTGACTGCCTGTATGAAATATAAGCAAATCAATCAAGATGGACAACAAGTACATTATAATTATCCACACTTTCCCAAATATTATGTTGCAATTGATTTGATTTCTATTTAAATTAATTAATTTTGATTTGATTTTTTTAGTTTTAGTTTCACTGTAAAGACCAAAGTTTTAATTATTACTTTTATTATTTTTAATTAACTTTTAATAATAATTAAAACTTTGGTCTTTACAGTGAAACTAAAACTAAAAAAATCAAATCAAAATTAATTAATTTAAATAGAAATCAAATCAATTGCAACATAATATTTGGGAAAGTGTGGATAATTATAATGTACTTGTTGTCCAAAGTTTTAATTATTATTTTTATTATTTTTAATTAACTAGCTACCTAGATTAATAAATATTAATATTATAATATATAATATTATATTAAGAAATTTTTGTTATTTAATTGAACTTAAAGCATATTTAAATTTGAATTCTTGGATGCTGTTTATATTACATGAATGTCAATTAACACAGTTTTTATTAGTTAATTTGATTTTTATTCAACTATGGTGCATACCAAAAAACAGAAATAGTATCTTTCCTGCATGCATATTGAAATCTAATTTAAATTGCAATGTCATCGATGATTTGTGTTGTGATGTCTAATGACACAAGGTGATTTCAGTGCCACTAACTTTTGAATTGGTAGTCCTGTTGCTGATTGGTTGGGCTTTCGATTTTCTTTAACATTGGCAGTAAAGGGAGTTGACTATGTGACCAGCTCTTGCCAAGTAGATTGTTTGGAAACTGAGTTGTTGTATGGCAACTGGAACAAATTTGAGTTTGAAATTCTGTTTGTGAACCAAATTGTTTGAAAGCAAGGTGTTCAAAAACCAAGGTTTGACTGTATTTTGAAAACAAATTTTATTGATATTAGATTATTGGGGATTCTCTCAAATTTATAATTTTGCCTAACTAATACAGNATAAAAAAATCCAGACTCGTAGATAGTCAGGGGACTGAGAATTGAGTCAAAATAAAGTCCAAAATGGTGACCCTCTTCTACAAACAGGCAAAACAGCCACCTCACCTCACCAAAGTCAGATAGGGGAGAGTACCACCCGCAGTCATTCTAAGAAGTGAACTCTGACCTTAGGAGCGAACACGTAGTTTCTTCTATGTTAAATAAAATTTGTAATCTAATTTTGTAAATTTGGGAGTGCTTCAGATATGACGTTAAAATGGTTTTATGTTGTTACAAGTGGGTTTTTTAACATTATCTAGTATAGTAAAATTGTAGGACCAATAAAAATTTGACGTTATATTAGAGTTGTCGTTACATTCGATGGCATTATAATTGGGTTAAACTGTATATTGTTTGTGCAAAATAAAAAAAATAATTTCGGACGATACAATAGCCACGATTATTTTTTTCAAAAATGGGAACTTTTCGTTACTCATCAGCAAAAATTCAACCCGGGCCAATACACAACAGAGAGAAATTTTGAAATTAGATAGGTTAATTTCATTGAAGATGCATCGTGGATGATCTTGTGGCTGATGAAGTTTGAACGATTGCGCCCAAAAGCAGCGATATCAAAGAAAATAGGAGAATGAGAACGAGACCTGCCTTGAGCATCAAAGTGATTCCATCTCTGAGACATAGTCTTGTCCCAAATATGATTTTGCCGTTTTACTTGTTTAGACCTAAAATAAAATGAAATATTACAGCTGCCTACCTTCTTCATACAAAATTACACTTGATCCAGTTAGTTTTTTTTTTCCACTTAATGCATGTGGAACACAATTATCATGATACACTAAGATTTTTTGCAAGTTCATGAGTTATTTGTTGATTTTTTCTTGAAATTTTTGTTAATCAACAACTTTTGGGTGCCCCATGCATTTTGTATCCTTTAGTTCAAAATTTCCTGAACGAAACTTTCAAAACCACATTTGATACATTTGAGGTTTAAAAATGTCTTTGCCATATACACTATGAGTATTTTTTACTGTTTGTATAGTGTTATATCCTTTATGTATACTTTTTATACATAATATAACTGATGTGTATTTTGTTTGCAGTTATTTCAATTTGATTTTATGCAAACAAAATATGAAGTAAAGTTTTAAAATAAGTGCTTCTAAACAAAGAATATAATATTACATTAGCAGTAATGTGTTAAATTTTACAGCTATCATAATTAAACTAAATATCTATATCTGAAATCACCCTCAGCACAAAAATAGCAATTTCATCAACACCTTATTTGCTGAGAAAAAACATATCTATGCATTAATTAAAACTTCTGCCATGTATATATAAAAAGAGATTGATGTAATTAATTTTGCATATTAATCAAATTCCATGTTAAACAAGGGATATCTGTAGTGTATATAAATATCATGAGTGTAGAATGTTTTCTTGTAAAATAAGTATACTATAAGTAGATTTCAATGTTGTTTGTGTGCTTGTAGAATGACAATCTATGATAATTGTTCCTTGCATCCTATGTGATTTCTATGACAGCCTTTTTGTTATTTTGTGAGAACATTATGTTGTTCTATGTGATGGTATATTTTGTTTATGATGCATGAAATGAATATTTGAGAAATTGAAGTACTTAAGTATGTTTTGATTTAAAAGTTCATTGTAATCTGCATATATTTCAATAGTAGTTATATGTTTATTAAATGGTTTTGTAGTTATTTTTGTGATTATAGTTTGAAATGTAAATTATTCTTACTGTGGATAGTAATAATGGCAATACCTCTAGTTCCATCAAAGTGAAGTTCTATTTTATCTTTTAAAATTTACTTTCTTAAAAAATTTGACATGAAAAATATTATTTGTTAAACTGAAAAATTTTTTTGCCATTATCGAGATAACAAAATTGCCAAAGTTTGAAAGATATGGTCTTTTTCCAAAATTTAATATAAAATATTTGTTTATTTTATTAACATACTGATTCCTAAATATTTTCATAAATATTTAATTGTAATGAAAACAAATACAATCTCATTGTACCATAAAAGGAATTTAATACAAAATATATCATGTTAGATATCAACAGTAGTCAAACTATGACTTATGAGCCACGTGCAATTTTTCTAAAGCGTCACCACGGTTCCTATGACTTGTATAATTTCTTTTTATAAACTTGACACAAACTACTTACACATATGTAATATTTTTGTAAGTTTGCTTACACAGATTGTAAGTGTAATGCTCAACTTGAACAGACAACTGAAAGCTATGGTTATGTTCATAAAGTCAGAGAAGTTAAACAACTGTTTATTGGCATTTCATGACCAATTAGGCAAAGTAAAGCAACAGTGATACTTTATAAAACATAGATGACTCTCAAATATTTTTGATAGGTGATATATGGCTTTTGTAACAAGGTTTGACTATCCTTGTTATATATATATTAATGGCATAATTGCACCATAAGCCTGCTCATAATATGTAATTTTTAAAAAATCTGGTATACGGGAGTCATTGTATATTATACTGTAGCCACTTATTGTATCATGCTTGTCAGGAGATGAAGAAAAAGTGTGATATATCCAGTGGCACATTATAACTGAAAATTAAAATTCTGGCTTATACTAAAGAGATTATAGATCACTTGAGACACTGATTGACATGAAAATGATTAGAATTGTACAAACCAATGAATATTACAAAAAAAAACTGTTAAGATTATTCAAATATCGTTTAATTTGTCTCATTGCAAAAATGGATGCAAACAACGTGCATTATTGACACTTGTTTCTTTTTTTTTATTGTAAAGGCAAAAATACTGTACAAACAGCGAAAAAATATATGATGTTTATGATGGGAATGCTGTAGCAGAATCAACTGTTTGAAAGTGGTTTGCAAAATTTAAAGTGGGTAATTTCAGCCTTGAAGATGCTCCCTGCTCAGGAAGATCTCCTGTTATTGAACAGGACCAGATCAAAGCATTATTGGATGAAAACCCTCATTACATAACTCTAGAGATTGCAGATATAGTGAAGTCATCAAACAGCACAGTATTTCAACATCTAAAGAAGCTTGGATACGTGAATTGTTACGACATTTGGATAGCTCACAACTTAATGGAAAAGAACTTACTGGCTCACATTTCCATTTGTGATTCTCTTGAAAGACGAAATGAAATGACTCTGAATCATTTAGTGACAGGTGATGAAAATTGGATTGTTTATAACATCAGCTGAAAACGATCATGGGGTAAGAAAAATGAACCACCATTAAAAAGTCCAAAGGCCGGTCTTCATCCAAAGAAGGTCATGCTCACCGTCTGGTGGGATTGGAAAGGAATCCTGTACTATGAGCTGCTTCCACAGAATCAAAAATTGATTCTGATAAGTATTGTTCCCAATTGGTTAAACTGATCATGGCAATTAAAGAAAAACGTCCAGAACTGGTCAATAGAAAAGGCATTGTGTTTCACCAAGATAATGCCAGATTGCACACGTCTTTATGAACACACCAAAAATTATTGGAACTAGGCTAGGATGTTTTACCTCACCCCCGTACTTACCTGACCTTGCCCTGTCAGACTATCATTTGTTCCATTCTCTGCAAAATTTCCTTCATGATAAAATCTTTGGTACTTTGGAAGCTTGCAAAAACCATATGGATCAGTTTTTTGGGAAAAACTGGAAAGTTCTACAAAGAGGGTATCATGAAGCTCCCCCTAGATGGCAATGTGCCATTAAAAACAATGGTGCATACATAATGGAATAAAAGTATATTTTTAGTTTTAAAACAGTTTCTTTTATTTCTGTTAAAAATCACTATGAACTTTCCAAACAAACCGATAGATCTTGAAAAATTTATTGTTTCACCTTCAGTAGTAGTTTCAAGGACAATGGTAAGATAAAATATGGTATTTTGTTGCAAAAAGAAATGGAATGGCAATCAATATTTTAAAATTTATTGATTCAAGTGCTTTTAAAATTAGGGGGACCAAAAATAAGTGCAATATATCTGAATCTGCAATATAATGAGGGGCTATTGTATAAACAAATGAAATTATGTATAACTATATCAAACGTTGCAATGCCCGATATGTATGTAGAATCATCACCAAATTATCTTATTAATCATTAAATTAGCAGAGTTATAGTCTGATTATTTAGGCAATCATTTGGTGATGATTTTGAAATTATATATATTAGACAATGACTTCTATAAATGAAAAGTGAGTTAGAAGTGTACATTTTTATTGAAAATGGTTCAAACAGAATTCAATTTATAACAAATACTTAAATATCATTTTTGTTATATAAATTTAAATTTTAAAAAAATGTAGCAAGAAGATCTCTTGCATGATTTTCCCAGCATTCATAGTTTTTAAAGTTATGTGTAGCACCAACTGTTATGAGATTTTATTAAAAAATAATTTTTATATTGATATTATTAATTATTATGAAAAGTAAAAGCTTATTTTTGAGGGCAGAGTGAATTTTTGAAAAATTTGTGAATTCCAATAATGATTAAAAGTTTCATTACATCTGACTCCGTTTAAAATATGATACATGACCTCTTTTCTTTTAGCTCCTTGACCTTTAATGACTAATGTTTAATAGCATCAATGTCCCACATGTAGAAGTGACCTTACCAAGTTTCAAAATTTTTAGTTTACTTAATCCTGAGATGTAATGCAAGAAGACATTGATACACGTATACATTTAGAATTTTGTAAGAGGTATTTTGTATTTTTGGGCTTCTGGAGTGTCAAGCCATCAAGAAATGCAAAAAAGACTTGGGGTGAAAATTTGACTGATCACTATACTCTACATTTTATTCTGTTATATTCAGGAAAGTAAAAAATACAATATTAATGATTTTAAATAAAACCTAAAACTTTTACTCAGCTAATACCTAAGTCACTAAAATAGTTTTAATTATATATACTAAAAACTTACATAAATTATAAACAAAATAACACAAGATAACTATTTATGGTTTTTTTGTTATGTTTATATATATTTCGTTATTATATATATTTGTATATATTTCATTGTTCAACAATGAAATATATACAAATAAGTTCAACAATAAAATTAGCATTAACTAATTTTATTAAAGCAAGAATTAATGAATTAATTGAAGATAAACATAACAAAAAACCATAAATAGTTATCTTGTGTTATTATCAAAATATATATATATATATATACTAGCAGACCCCGCCACGCCTTGTTGTGGCTCAAAATGTATCTATTATAAATGTATAACGCTTCCCCCGTGGGGGAAAATTTTTCGAAAAATTTCTTCTTAGTGTACATTCTCTCGACGTACCCTATTAAAACGCAATCAAAAGTGCAAAAACCCGCATCTAAAATAGTATAATAGAAGCCAAGTTTTTCACCGTAAGCCTTAATCCTGTCCCTCTCCCCCGCGGGGGAATGTCGAAAAATCCCTTCTTTGTGTACATTGTGTTGACGTACCCTATTAAAACGCAATCAAAAACGCAAAAACCCGCAT
>NW_019385064.1:72271-79868 GCF_000671375.1 Centruroides sculpturatus | reverse complement strand
CATTATAATTATCCACACTTTCCCAAATATTATGTTGCAATTGATTTGATTTCTATTTAAATTAATTAATTTTGATTTGATTTTTTTAGTTTTAGTTTCACTGTAAAGACCAAAGTTTTAATTATTACTTTTATTATTTTTAATTAACTTTTAATAATAATTAAAACTTTGGTCTTTACAGTGAAACTAAAACTAAAAAAATCAAATCAAAATTAATTAATTTAAATAGAAATCAAATCAATTGCAACATAATATTTGGGAAAGTGTGGATAATTATAATGTACTTGTTGTCCAAAGTTTTAATTATTATTTTTATTATTTTTAATTAACTAGCTACCTAGATTAATAAATATTAATATTATAATATATAATATTATATTAAGAAATTTTTGTTATTTAATTGAACTTAAAGCATATTTAAATTTGAATTCTTGGATGCTGTTTATATTACATGAATGTCAATTAACACAGTTTTTATTAGTTAATTTGATTTTTATTCAACTATGGTGCATACCAAAAAACAGAAATAGTATCTTTCCTGCATGCATATTGAAATCTAATTTAAATTGCAATGTCATCGATGATTTGTGTTGTGATGTCTAATGACACAAGGTGATTTCAGTGCCACTAACTTTTGAATTGGTAGTCCTGTTGCTGATTGGTTGGGCTTTCGATTTTCTTTAACATTGGCAGTAAAGGGAGTTGACTATGTGACCAGCTCTTGCCAAGTAGATTGTTTGGAAACTGAGTTGTTGTATGGCAACTGGAACAAATTTGAGTTTGAAATTCTGTTTGTGAACCAAATTGTTTGAAAGCAAGGTGTTCAAAAACCAAGGTTTGACTGTATTTTGAAAACAAATTTTATTGATATTAGATTATTGGGGATTCTCTCAAATTTATAATTTTGCCTAACTAATACAGCATTTTAAAAATCTCAAATTTATAAATGTTTAAAATTTAAAATTTCAATTGATTTTGTAATAACAAGAATCAAATTTTTTAATAATATAGCAATATGATTTTTTAATTCTAATTTTTAATTGTTTATTCTTGATGGTCTATTTTATATACCATCAGGAATAAATAATTTGCAAGTTATTATAATTAATAATGTAATAGCATGAACAGGCAAAGGGAAGTTCTCTTGTGTAATTTCTTCAAGAGTGAATTTCTTGGAAATTAGTGAGATTCTTGCAATTCCCCTGACATTTAGCCTCTGAATATTCAGTAATTTATTAATAAATAATCCATTATTAAAGATTGCATATGAGTTTATTAGGAAATTTTTGCACACCTACATAAGATGATGGAGTAAATGTAAAATTTGCCAAACAGAAAATGCTTTATCAGTTTCGGATTATTAATAGAACTGTCTGATGGATTCTTTGTTAGAGATTAACTGACTTAAATTTAACAAGTAATGATTAATAATAATTGATAATTAGTACACCTAATTCTGTTTTTATATGAACTTTTTAAATGATTTTGATTTAACATGACTTTAAAAAAAAAATTTGTCAAGTATGATCCTAATGAGGAATGAGCTTTAAAGTTTCACCATGATCTGAAATCATTAATGTCGTCTTGTAGAGAATTATAAAGGCCTAGCTACAATGCAAACCCAGTCATTAATAATTGAATTTGTTCATAAAACCATTGTAACATCAGCACCATAGGACATTACTGCTAATGTTGTTTAGGAGTTCATAGAAAGAACATCACCTGTGGACAAAGAACATGATAACCAAAGCATTTTTGTGATAGCAGTGATATTTCAATCATGTGCAAACATATGTGTTTATTGTCAAAAAGTGACAGTGAATAAAATCTTATGTATAACTCACATTACATATTCTACCCAATTTTTACGTTCATTAACTCTACATTTTTTTTTTTGTTTTCAAATGAAATTTATGTTCCTATAATTTATTTTTATTTATGTGCAATGTATATGAAATAAAATTTGATGACATAAAACAATAAGATTCTAACACGATTTTTCATATCAAAGTGTATGAAAGTTGATCATACACTTTCAAATTGAATTATTGCAGCAAGGTTTGAGTACACAGGGCAATATGTAGGCAGGCATTGTCATGCAAGAAAACCTCCCCAGAGCTCAGTAGGGTGTTGTTTGGACTAAATAGCCCTCCTTATCTTCTTTAATGTACCACAATAAACTCTGGGATTGATAATGGTGTTTTGTTTTATGAATCGCATTAATAGCACTCCTCTTCTGTTACAAAACACAGTTGCTGTGACTTTTCTGACAAAGTTTGCTGCCATTTCTTCTTTGGGTTTTTTTGGTGGATATACCCATGCCATTGATTGATTTTTTTTTGTCTCTATGTTTGTGTATTAGACCAAGTTTTATTATTTGTAGCAATCTGATCCAGAAAAACATAATGCTTGAGAAAGATCAATTCCAAACACCAAACACATTTGTTGTTTTTATGCTCTTCTGAAAGCAGTTTAGGCAGCTACCTGGCATAAAACTTCAGTACACTGTTTCAGTGATCACTTCATTAGTATCCAATTGAAGATAATTTTTTTCAGCTGAAGTTGAACTTCGGTTTCTTTTGTCATCTTTCTCTGAAGCTAAAGTTGAAGTTGAAGGAATTGCATGATGCTAAAAAGTAAGGATTTTTCATTTCCTCATTTGTTAGCTGTGCAATTCCTTTTGCACTTTGGAATCTAGATTAAATATCTATTTTTGACAGTTCACAGTTTTTGATGTACCAAGAACAAACAATGATATATTTTGAGAATTGTAATTCAAAATAATACTAACACATATTAGATATTATTAAATTATTTTATTTATTTCAAAACAATCATCTTTTACAAATGATATTTTTGTGCAAAAGTATGACAAAAAAAAAATAACAATCAGTTCTTTTTTAATTTGACTTTATAAACTTAACTAAAACAAAAAAATAAGAATATAAAATATTCTAATCAAATAGTGATTTAATAATCAAAATTAAATAATTTAGTAATATGCCATTAGTAAAGTTTATCAACATTCTTGCTACATAAGTTAGCTATTCTATCAGTGTAAAGCTGTTTAGCAGTGCAGAACAATTGCAAACAGATCAAATGACAGTTGGAACAGCAGAAAAATATTTTGTGCCTACTTTTTTCAAATAGTAATAAGAACTTGAAGCCCAGTGATTAAAGATGTTAGCATTCTTTTTAATAAGATTTTAGATATTCATCAAAAGGAGACAAATATTTTGAATCAGCCTAACCATTGAACTGCAGCAAGCTAGTACAGAAGAAGTCCATTTCCTCAACATTGGAATAAAAATAGTAGGACCCACCATCCACACAGCCGTATATCACAAGCCCTCATCCACCCCCACGTACATACCAGCCGATTCTTGTGACCCTTTCCTGTTCAAGGCAGCCACCTTTAGGGCTCTGGTGGAGAGAGCATTTTCACACTCATCCACCAAGCAAGCCCTAACAAACGAATTAGCCTGCATCAAAAGAATAGCAACTGAGCACAGGTTTCCGAACATGACACGCCGCTTAGTTGAATGATACCAGCGCCAGAAACATGCCCTAACCGCAAAAAATGCCGCTGACCTGCAGCAAGATAGCCCAACACGGGTCCCCATCACATTCAACCTGCACCTCAAGACTGTGCATAAGAAGATAGCCAGAGAGCACGGGATACGACTGGCATACAGAAGATGCCCCACAATTTTCCGTATCCTACGGAACGATAAAGACCCTCCCGATCGCAGCAGACTCCCCGGAATCTACTCTATCCCACTCCGGGACAACAGACAAAACGCGGACCTACTATACATTGGCTCGACCAAACGCTCCTTGTACACCCGCCTGCATGAACACCAAGCAGATATCCGACACGGGAGGCTAACCACAGCCCTGGCCACATATGCGTCGGATCCCAAAATCGAAGTGCAACTCGAGAAGGCTACTATCATCATCAACACGCCCCACCAACAGCATTTCAGGTGGCTGGAGGCCACGGCTATCTACAACGCCGGCCGGCTAACCACCTGCGTTAACTGGAAGGAAGAGCTAACCCTGTCTCTGGCCTGGCAATCGCTGTTAGATGCCAAACCGCCATTTCCTCCCCCACCACACAACCGCGCGTGCCAGAAACGACCCACCCAGTCGGAACCGACACCCGATCCCAGCAAATAATATACACTCCATCCGGGGAATTTTCAGTTGACCTGAAGAAAAGCGAACAGATCGGTCGAAAACGTTTGTCAAGCGATATACAATATATATGCATAGAGCACCGGTCACAGGTTCCAGATAGCGTAACGTTTATTGTGATGAATTTGAAAATATTGAAAGTGACGAGAAATTTTATTTCAAGTTATATGACAACAATATGACTGATACTATAGTAGAGGAAAATCAAAATAATTTTGATACTTAGGTCAATAGTGAAGATGATGACGTAATAGTGCAAAAAAGAAAAAAACATAGAAATACAAGTTATTGGGAGTGACATTGATAATAATGGAAGTGTTTTTGAAATTGATGAGTATGCCACTCATCATCAAAAAGATGTTAAAAAAAAAATGAGAGTCACAGAATACAGTTGTTGGTCTCTCCTATAAAAGATTCTTGGAGTGCAATTTTAGATCTGGTATCAAATATGAATAATAATTAAAACACATTCATCATTGGATACTGAATCCAAAAAATTTCTTTGAATTGTGAGTCACTTACATTAAAAATTTTTGGACTGCAAAAGTTTAATGTTATCATTTGGGTATTATCATCAGTATAAGTGAGTCCACTATACTTACATACTTGTAACTAGTTCTGTTGTAAATCTGTTATTTACATCTTCACAATGCTCTGCAAGACAAAGTCAGTGTTCTGGCATCCCCTGTCAAGCTTGATGGAATACTTTTTATGAGAAAGTAGATATTGAAGCTAATGGGTTCATTACTTCCTAAGGGATAATAGAATGTCATGTGGCCACAATGGAAATATTTTTAAAAAAATTTGTTACAGAAGTGACATGATGCGGCTATCTTTTTTAAATTTTAAATTTAATGAAGTAAACAATATGTTGACTAACACGCCAAAATTAATTAATAAACAAAAACAAAAACCTGAGTTCGGCGTTATATGCGTTTTATTATCGCTAGTACTTTCGACGAGCTTATTGTCGTCGTCCTCAGGCGATTTAGACAAAAATTNAGAAATAAATTTTTTTGTTACATACATAAAATTATTAAAATGAAAATTAAAAATGATAAACAGTTCAATTTAAATTGCATTTATTTATTTATTATTTTCTAAAATTTTTAAGCCAGTTCTTTAACACCTGCCCTTAGACTGAGGATGTGAGGTGTTTACAAGTAGAAAGAGAATACAGTCAAATCTTGGTTTTCGAACTTAATTCATTCCTAAAAGTAATTTGAAAAATGATTTATTCTAAAACCAAAACAAATTTTCCTATAAGAAATGATATTAAATGGATTAATCTGCTTATGACTCCCAAAAAAAAAACTGTTTTTTTTACCTTTCTAACTGTTTTTCATGCATAAAAATGCCTATAAATACAATATAATATAATGTTATCTATTGATATATCTATATCTCTACATATATATATAAAAAGCAAAATGTTCCATCACCGCCAACCGAAACTAATTTTTCAAAAAAATGCTCTTAATAGAGACAACTCTGACTGCCTGTATGAAATATAAGCAAATCAATCAAGATGGACAACAAGTACATTATAATTATCCACACTTTCCCAAATATTATGTTGCAATTGATTTGATTTCTATTTAAATTAATTAATTTTGATTTGATTTTTTTAGTTTTAGTTTCACTGTAAAGACCAAAGTTTTAATTATTATTTTTATTATTTTTAATTAACTTTTAATAATAATTAAAACTTTGGTCTTTACAGTGAAACTAAAACTAAAAAAATCAAATCAAAATTAATTAATTTAAATAGAAATCAAATCAATTGCAACATAATATTTGGGAAAGTGTGGATAATTATAATGTACTTGTTGTCCATCTTGATTGATTTGCTTATATTTCATACAGGCAGTCAGAGTTGTCTCTATTAAGAGCATTTTTTTGAAAAATTAGTTTCGGTTGGCGGTGATGGAACATTTTGCTTTTTATATATATATATGTAGAGATATAGATATATCAATAGATAACATTATATTATATTGTATTTATAGGCATTTTTATGCATGAAAAACAGTTAGAAAGGTAAAAAAAACAGTTTTTTTTTGGGAGTCATAAGCAGATTAATCCATTTAATATCATTTCTTATAGGAAAATTTGTTTTGGTTTTAGAATAAATCATTTTTCAAATTACTTTTAGGAATGAATTAAGTTCGAAAACCAAGATTTGACTGTATTCTCTTTCTACTTGTAAACACCTCACATCCTCAGTCTAAGGGCAGGTGTTAAAGAACTGGCTTAAAAATTTTAGAAAATAATAAATAAATAAATGCAATTTAAATTGAACTGTTTATCATTTTTAATTTTCATTTTAATAATTTTATGTATGTAACAAAAAAATTTATTTCTGATAAAATTGTTTCCACTTCATTAATAAATTTATAAAATTTGTAAAATTTAAGGAGCATTTTAATAAATTTATATTTTTGTAGCAGATTACACTATTGTCAATAAAGATGTATGTACCAGTGTTCTATTGTTTTCTTTGTTAATCAAACTTTTTTGACTCTGAATAGACCATAATATTGATAACAGAAATGGAACATAGAACATACATTTTTATAAGTATCATCTGAAAATCACTAATATAACCATCTAGGAAAGGCAAGAAAAGGGAGTCGTCTTCTAATTTCAAAACATGTATTTTAGCCCCTGAAATATTTTAACTGTAAGAAAAATCTTTACCAAGTTCTATACCCTTAAGGTATAGAACTTGGTAAAGATTTTTCACACTTCTATACCCTTAAGGTATAGAACTTGAATTGTGAAAAATCTTTTAACAATTTATTGATTCTGAAAAATCTTTAATTAAAAATTAAGTGTTAATTAAAAAATTTAATCTGTATATTAACTGTATACAAACTTCCAGTTTGGACCAGAAGTCACATTATTTTAATTTGAAAGTTTTCCTCTAAACAGAATTAGACAGATGACTGCCATGACTCCATTGTTAACAGGAAAAGTATGATTTACAGGGGCAAGACACTACTGAACTTAAGTGCATTGTGACAAAAAATTGCAGCCTAGCATTGTGACGCTGTCACAATAAATAATTGCTTGTTTAATAATATAAATTAATTTTCTTCAGAAAAAGAAAAAGAAATTGAATTATCAACAAATAAGAGTTTAGAAATAAAGTTTAAAAATACTTTAAATAATTTATCTAAATTTATGAATATAAATTGAAAAATCTATACTAATATAATAAAGAGGTAATGTTTGTATGTATGTTAGTTTGTATGCAGCAGGTAATCTCCAAAACTACTCATCCGATTTCAAAAATTTTTTCACCAATATTTAGAATGGAACTTCAGGATGGACATAGGCTGTATATTATTCCGTTAAACATGGGGGATGGACAGTTCTTTACGGTAAGCCTTACGGA
>NW_019385064.1:59249-70878 GCF_000671375.1 Centruroides sculpturatus | reverse complement strand
AATACAAGATATATCGGGGCCACCACTAGAATGCTTTCCAGCCGCCTTGATGAGCACCAAGACGATGTTATGAGGGGAAGACACACCACCGAGCTCGCAAAAAAGGTACTTGAGCAGGGTTACAACCCGCTATGGTCCCAAGTGGTTATGCTCAAGAGCTGCAAAGATCGAAAAACTGTTTTTATATGGGAATCTCTCCTCACTACCACCTTGGACACTTGCAACACCCCTACCCTTGAGCTGCCCAGTGTATGGGTCACGTTGTATAAGCGATTAAGCGAGTACTCGTAGTCTCTAGAATGCATGCAGCGAGAGCATAGCTCTGCGCATGCGCCAGCTCGCACTTCACGGAGCTATCTGCTCGTTCGGCTTTCGAATTATGTTTAAATTTCTACGTGTTCTTAACGGCTTTAGCACAATTTCAATTTATATTACGCGTTCTATTTTGTGTTCGATAATTTTTGTCTAAATCGCCTGAGGACGACGACAATAAGCTCGTCGAAAGTACTAGCGATAATAAAACGCATATAACGCCGAACTCAGTGTTTTTGTTTTTGTTTATTAATGAAGTAAGTTTAAAATACACCATTTTTCAAAATATTTAAAAATGCAACTTAACAGCAATTCTATTAAGTTGCATTTTTAATTAAATGATGTCACTGACATAAGTGCAATCATCAATATGAAATCAATAAAACATTTATTCTATAGGTAATATTTTAATAAAATAAGTAGCCTGTATTTTCCATCAGAATGTAAAACAAATAAATATAATTAAAATTTCATTTGAATTGGACAAAAATTGTAGAAGTTATAAGGAACTCACATACATACACACAGACTTTTATATTATTAATAGTTTCAGCCCAGTTGTAAGGGATTTCATTCCTAAAATGCATGGGAACTGAAGAACACTGTTCATATGGGAATTCCTTTCTGTTACATCAATATCGCCATGCAACTCTCCCATGCTTTATACTTGTAACTGTTTTTATATCAATTCTTCTATGACTATTGTTCTTTATTTTGAATTTCTTTTTCTAGACTGTTCAATATATTTATAAGCTGAACATGATCAGAGTAATTGCTGATAACATTTCTGATGAAATATTATTTGATATGTTTAGTTTCATGATAAACAAATACATAACATAATTTGTTGAAATAAATAAATGTTATAAATAATTGTAATTTTAATAAAATTTATTTATTTTCAAGACTTCAAGTGTAATTTTAGAAGTTTGTTTTTTAAACTAGGTTTGATATATAGGATGAATTTAAGTTTAAATTTTATATTATTCCAGATTTTCAACAGAAATATAACCTAACACAAAAAATATTTGTTGTATAAAATTTCCTTGCTGGATTTTAAAAGTATTTTTGACTTTATTAAAATACATCTTGTCCAGATAAAATTTGATATTTTAATACACAATAAGATAGATTTTTATTGTAAAAATCAATAATAGCATAAATAAAAATTTATTTACATATTAGTAATTTCATGTTACAATATATTTTACGATGTTAATAATAATTATTATTATAATGTTTTTTTATTTTTCAAGATTAATCAAGATTTCTACAATGTGAATGTGGATTTTCAAATTTGTATGATGCAATTGATCACATTTGAATGCTAATTTAATCACTTGAGAAGAAACTGCCAAAATATTTTAAATTAATAGAATATTTTTAAATATTAAGTATTTCGCCAAATATCCAAACATCAGAAGTATGATAACAGTATGGCAGAAACTATTTATGATTATGCATTTTTTTGAAAATGTTCATATCTGTGCTATATCTGAAGCAAGAAAAGTACCTGCAAATCGTATATTATGATGCCACATTTTGATTTTGACAGAAGGTAATAACATTTTTATTTTGTTAATATTTATCCATCTTTACAAGTATTTTTTTTTAAAATAAATTAATGAACAATTTATATTTTATAGTTTGAAAAATAATGATTTTATTGTATTTACCATTTTAATGAAATAACACAACTCATATTAAGAAAGAAAATAAAATAGAAAATTCAAATAAAAAAAAATAACTGTAAAAATTCTTGTATGTATAATAGAGTAAAAAGTATAAACAGCATATAAATTTTGCAGATTATTTTTGAATGAATTTCAAACAAATTAAAATGTGAATATAAATCACTTATCACTTAATCTTATGGTTGATTCAATTTAAATATCAGTTGAATGTATATGCAAATACAACTATTTCTCATAAAATTAAGGATGGGACAATTGTCAAGTCAGCTGATTAATGATGAACTTGAGATTTGTATAATCATCAAATTACACAACTAATTGCTTTCAAGTATTTTTTAAAATAAAATTTGAAGTTGTTTTTTTTTATTTTCGTTTTTATAGTCTTTTTTTAATCTTTTATAACAATAATTTTGTTTAATATCTTGTCAATTAAATATATAAATATTTATTTTATTATTTATTTCAGTTTAAAGTTATTTGAAAATATTAAAAAATAAATTATATAAATTGTCATTGAGCAGTTGGGTTATTACTATTAATTTTAATAGCCAAGGATTAAATTTGAACACAAAGGAGACCTTTGCTTTGATTATTTTGTTATTTTTTCCTTGTCACTATTGGTCAGTAAGAAATGCCAAAATCCCAATTTGATTTATTTGGCATACTAGCAGGTGTGTGGCACATTTATATCACTGTAATAAGAGAGGAATTAAGGAATTAGTATGCTTTTATATTCACATAATAAACAAAATCAGGGTCTCTTGCCTACTATTCTGTTTGCATATGATCTAGCAGACCTGCTTGCTTGCTATGTAAGATGTTAAGAACTGTGTGACTAGTTATGGTAATTAAAACTGGTGCAACTGGCTTATAAATAACTATGTTCATTGACTACATGGTGATTCTTAAATTAGAAACACTTGGACACTAGTACTCTCTCTTTCTCTGCTCCTTTAATGCCTCTGTAAGGTTCCCTCCTATCCTCAGGTGACCAATATAATCAACCTAACTTAACCAGAGTCGATAGATATACTGGTACTTGAGCTATGCTATAAAGTACAGTAAATGTGTTGGGTAGCCGATAGCTGGTGCTAGAGTCACATTATGAGGAGAAGTTGTTGGTTTATGCATTTGGTTAGTAGGTAGTTTTACCATTTTCAAGCATTTTTGTAACTTTTTTATACTGTTCTGTTAAAAAATTCTTATTTGTAATTACATTTTTTAATTTTATCATATATAAAGAAAAAAAATGTATACAGAGGTACCTCGGTATAGGCCTATGTCTGCTTTAGAATACATCCAATTCGGAATATGTCCTGTTTGGACAAAACAAATTTTGCTTAGTATATGACTTGATTCAATTATACGTGCCATCTATGACTATGAACAAGTAGCACTATTGGTGTACTAGACCAGACTAGACGTTCACGGTGCCACGGTTTATAACTTGGTTAAATTTATTCTGATTTTAATTTGTAAGTAAAATTTTATTATTTTTATTAATCATGAATTGCAAAAAGGCAAATGAAAAGAAACAGAAAGCTAAAAAAAAAAAAATGACTAGAATCACAATGGAACTGAAAAAAAAAGAGATTGTTGAGAAATATGAAGGTGGCATGCATGTTTGAAATTTAACTGTTGCATACTGTATTCTGAGAATGACAATATCAACAATCGTGAAAAATAAAGACATTATTAAATTTGCTAATGTTGCAAAAGGGGTTAAATCAATTTCTAAACAGAGATCAAAGACATTAGATCATGTTGAGAAATTGCTTTTGCTTTGGATAACTGAAAAACAGTGTGCTGGCAACAGTGTATCAGAAGCAATTATTTTCGAGAAACCTAAAAAGATACATGCTGATCTCATAAAAAATCAAGCAGGAACTAGCCAGGAAAGCCAGCCATTTTTTTTTACATGAGAACGGATTAATCATTTTTACATTACTTCTTATGGGAAAGGTTGGTTTGGTATACGTCCTATTCGGTATAAGTCCAAACATCAGGAACTGATTAAGGTTGTAACCGAGGTTCCACTGTATTTAGTTTATAAAAAAATTTAATAAGATGATAATTTTAAATTACAGATGAGTATGTGGTAAATCGAAAATAATTATTTTTGTTTCTTAATTTATCCAGGTTTTAAGTAGAGATCTGTTTAAAACTGTCATATTGTTACATATTGTGAATGAAAGTTTTGTCCACAATGTTCTGAGTATAACACATCTGTTCATTACATAGGTAATGGTAAAATAAGTAAATAAATTTGCAGTTTATTGTTTTGTTTTATTGCATATGTATGGCAATATAATTAGGAAAACCATAACTTTTCCTCTGATACATTTAAATAGCCATAGAAATTTAATCCAGATAAAGACAAACTATTTTTAAAATAATTTATTAACTTTAACACTACATAAAGTGTGCTAAACAAGTTTACTTGATTTGAGTATATTGAGAAATAGTATTAGGAATGAAGTAGTTTTGTATTTTTGACATAAGAAATTACACTCACATTGGCTCTACATGTTTTGGTAATTTATATAATATTCTGCACTATCAAAAGTGGAATATGAATGAAGATTTATTGATGGCCTACTACACTTGTCCTTTGTTTACAGTCGACCCCCCTATAACACTGTTGATAATTCCATTTTATATGAATTCCATGTTGTATGAGTCACTTAGATTTTACAAATACATGAGCCGCTCACAATCCGGCATACGTATTTGTAAAATCTAAGTGACTCATACAACAAGAAATTCATATAAAATGGAATTATCAACAGTGTTATGGGGGGGTCGACTGTATATAGGTGTAAAATATCACTAACATGTCTTTCTTTTAGTCTCCATGTCATCACTAATCATTATTACTATCTAACAGTGGCGTGCCATGACATTTGATGATAGGGAAGCTATGTTTCTGTAAGAAGCCGACTTCCAGGGGCAATTAGTTAATTGCGCGTCAGTGATGGTCTATGGCCATGGTTCTCAATCTGTGTTCCGCAGAACATGGGTGATCTGTAAAGCCACTTCAAGTGTTCTGCGAAAAAATCAAATACAGGTATATCTCAACTTATGACATTTCGAGTTACGTCGTTCTCGATTATATGTCATTTGTCAAAAAAGTATGTGGAAAAATAAAAATCAAGTTTAAGTCATTTTGTTAGACTTTACATCTGTCTGCCACAAATATTGAAGTCATAATATTACTAGAAAAACGTTTAAAGCACATAAAATCATATTAAAATATATACATTTACAAGTATCTACTGTATTTACAGTACCTACATTCGTAAATTTAGATTACTTTTTTCTGTACTATATTAAAAACTAAAATTTATTTGTTTGTAAGCTTAAAATAGATCCTTATTAACCATATATTATTAAAAATACATTAATAAATAAAATACAAAACCGGGAATCGTAATTCATGGTTTAGCCTAGTGACAAGTAGATTCGGAGACAAGTAAATTTGACTTACATCATTTTTCAACTTACATCGCCTCTCCTGGAACCAATTACCGACGTAAGGCGAGGTGTACCTGTATACAATTAAAAATTGTTGCAAAAGAAAAACCAATACAATACAATGTAAAATAATTTTTGTATGGGAATGTAATCTGCAAATGCCAATGTCGTCATCTACTAGACCAAGTGTGCTTGATTTCAAAAAGGTTTGGCCACCCCTGCTTTAAAGCTGATGTATTATAAGTGTTCCATGGAAAAAAATGTCAAAGTTTAGTGTTTCCGACTTCAAAAAGATTGAGAACTACTGGTCTAGGGTCCATTCGTATTCGTTTGTTCGATAATCCAATAAAAACCGTAGACTTCTCTAAATGCATTTTTAATAGATTATTTGACATACTTAATAAATAAACAAGTTCAATATAATTACCTCTGTTATTAGATTCAATAGATTCCCTATGCCAGGGGTTGCCAAAGTGGTCGCTATCGACCCCCCAGGAGTCGATATAACATTATTGGGGGTCGATTATCAAGCTTAAGCTAAGGATAAGGGGGAGTTAAGGATCAAGCTTATCCGTCTCATTGATTGTCAGTTATAAAAATTATTATTAACAAATATGTAATAAATGAAAAAAATGCAAAATTAAAAGAAATGTATTAAAATAGTAAGTATTTTGTTTTGCTTGTAACATAAACTTTTTGATGGGGGTCAATGTGAGGTTTTGAAAACTTGTAGGGGATCGACGATCAAAAAAGTTTGGTGACCCTTGCCCTATGACCTCTAAATGCCAATTCTTGCTTTGATAAAAAGCATATAACATCTATTAATTTAGATATAATATATCTACTAGCCATAACTATCTTGTTATAATTTTTGCTATTTATTTTATATTATTTACTAATGTTAATAGATTGTCCATTGTTTATTTTTTAACTAATTCGTTTTACGACTAGGTGGTGTCCACGGAAATTTCCAAAATTTACAACTTTTCAGTCACTCTCATTGAACTGGAAAAATTCTGTCTTTATTACATCTAATATTATGAAGAAATCAGTCCTCACTGTACTCGGCTAGAGATTGGTTCGGTTAAGCCAGTGTTTTTCAATCTTCTTCATTGAGTGGCACCTCTGATTGAAAAATAAAAAATTGTGATGCCCTTGACCAGCGGTGGATCTGGAATCTAAATAAGGGGGGACTAATGGGCCAAATGATATTTTTGTGAAAACGAATATTATGCGCAATGCTGGGGTGGGGTCTGAGGAGGGAGTCCCTTCCCTGGGAAGAAAAATTTTAAAAATTGACAGTTTAAAGTAGCATTTTAATGGAAAAAAAAGCATTTCTATGTGTTCAAAATCAAAATTTAAGTCCATTGAATTTTGTCAAAATACCTACATGTAAAATAATAGTCTCACTATTGTTTTTTAAATCTAGTTTTATTATCAAATATATTACCATTTTATTGATAAACAATTTTTGTGAAGTTTTTAATACTATTTTGATGCATATATAAATATTTTATTACTTTTTCTTATCTTTTTCTTATCAATTTAAAAAATTTAAATTAAAAAAATGATAAAAAATTGTTTATTTGTCATCATTGCTTTTGAATACTATGAAAATACTGTATTATGCACCTACTTTGTGATTGAAACCACACGCTTTTCAAAGTACAATGCAATGCTTTTTAAAGTATATACAAGACAAGTGTCCACATCGTTCTTCTCTTCAGGTTGGCTTGGTACTGGGACTGGAAATGTGAAGGCCAAGCAATGTGGTTTGGGCGAACTCATGACAAGTCGTGCGTACACATAGCGTAGAACATTACATTAACATGCGATTAGTCATCATTTCTTTGCTTACTAGATATCTCGTAGCAAAATAGAAATGACAATGAACTACACTTAAGTAAAAATCTTGAACTACACGTAAGTAAATTTCCAAGATGATACCTAAAGACCCTAAACTTTGCGACACCCCAATCACGGCACCATGGCACCCCAGTTGAAAAACACTGTGTTAAGCTTTTAAGTAAAATTCTAGCTCTTTCAGCAGGGTTTTATTTATGTCCATAATTCCTAATCTCTTAATTATTTAACTACTTCTAAGATGAAACTGGTTACTTTGTACAGTAATACCTCAACTTATGCGAACCTGGAGTTACGAGATTTTCAAATCTCATTGATTCGTCTTTTGTTTGAGCGCCACACAACTTTGATTACTCACTCCCCTCATACTATCGTTCAGCTTACATGTTCAGACATGTCGCACGGAATCGACGCATAGCTACAATTTATTTTGTGTTATTTATTTTTGTTTGTTATATCTATGGAGACTTGAGAGACTCTATGTGGTGATTTCTTGTAACCGTGAACAAATCAAAAGACGAGATAAGATTAACGAGAACATTTATTAGCTTACATACATCCGACTTGGATTTTACACAAATTGCGAAATTATACCCCGACTTACGCGAATTCAACTTACGCGGTTATCGCTCTCTTCCACCTAATGCATAAGTTCGGGGTATTACTGTACTTGAATATTTGTAGTCTTGGGAAAGAAGTGGAAAGATAAATTTTTATGACAACAGATAACATAAATCGTAAATTTAAGGAATATAAATTCTAGAGCTTTTTCTTTGTACCTTGTGTGTCTCATTCATTAAATTTAGTTGTAAATGATGCTGCCAAAGTAACAGTTAATTTTTTAACATTGTACAAGAATTGAATACATTTTTTTCTGCATCTCCGTATAGATGGGACATACTAAGTCGTAATATCACTAGTTTAACATTGAATTTTGTAATACAGTCGACCCCCGTATAAGATCATTGATTATTCCGTTTTATATGAATTCCATGTTGTACAAGTCACTTAAATTTTACAAATACGTGAGCCGTTTACAGCCCGGTACACGTATTTGTAAAATCTAAGTGACTCGTACAACATGGAATTCATATAAAACGGAATAATCAATGATCTTATACGGGGGTCGACTGTACAAGATGGGAGAGCAGAATAAATATATCAAATATTTTAATGGATTTTTTAAAAACTCCTGTCAACTATACAAAACTATCATAAAAACATACCAGTAAACTGCTATCGGTTGGGTTAAGTTATAAATCTACTCACGATTCACATAATGGAGTGAGGGCGGCCAAATATCTAGCAGGCAGGCAGCTAATAGCCCAGAACTGGTCCTGGATAGAATCATTGGAAGCGTTTTGGTGTGTAGCTTCCACTAGCTAAACCGCTTGAGGTTAATGCTCTGTAAAGTGCATATGCAAATACCTATAATCTGGCTGCTTTATATCGTTCAAATATTTTCGCCCTGGAAGCTGTCCTGTATTCAACAATACAGCGCTTCCATTGGAAATATGCATATATGAATTTATATTCGAATATATAATAGCAATCTTATCGTTTTTCTCATGTAGTATAGAAATTTGTAATAAGATACATAATGCGGTTATAATAAAATATTAATTTTAATTAATCCAAATTACGTTAAAATGTGAAAATAATCGCACAATGTATATTTATTTTTTAGAAAATACAAGGGAAGCGGTGGAAGCACCGCTTCCAATGACGGCATGCCACTGCTATCTAATAATACTGTCTGAACTCTTGCCATTCTACTTTTACCTATTTTATTTGTCTAACTCATCATCCTCTAATTACTTCTAGGTTATTATGTGCCTGTAAATATGTTGAATATGTTGTCTAAATAGTTTGAATTTCCTCTTTTTCCTCTAACAACTTATATTTGAAATCCAAGATCTGAATTTACTGACTTTCTATCTCCCTTTCTAAACTGTTCCTAACTTTTTTTGGCTCAACTTTAATCTCTCTCTATCATTAATAAACACAATATAAATTGTGAATAACATATATCATAGCTCCTGTAACTATGTCACTGTAACTATAATGATTTACCTAATATAAAAAAAAAAAAAGATATAGGCTTAACCTTGATAAACTCCAAAGCCATCCTGAATCTCTTTTTTTTTGTAACACTTTAAATCTGTTCTATCTTAGTACATGGTTTAACATTTTTATATATTTCCATAATTAAATGTATATAATTCTCATTATTCCCTTTTCTTCCCGATTCAGAGAGTTCTCGGAAATCCTGAAGACATCCCATATTAATAATATATATAAAGGCTTAATTATAAATTTTTTGACTACATTTTCTTGCCCTTAATGAAAACTCCCAAAAATATTTAAAAATGAACACAAATTGCAAGCAAAAACCAAACAGTCTAATCAATTTAAAGTCTAAAATCATGAAAGTGACAGTTAATAGAAATATAAATATAAATATTAACAACATTTACGAATAAATAATGTTCAAAACCAAATTAAAATAGTATTTATAAAAGTCCTTTAAAAAAGACAAAAGCAATATTTGAGTTAAAAATGAGAAAATTTCATATATTAAAAGAATTTCAAATGTTTACAGCTGACTCTACCTATGCTCAAGCCAAACTTACATTGCAGTGCTTGAAGTGGAAGAAATATTTATTATACCACTTCCGTAGCATTAGAGTTTTTGGCAGCTCAAGGACCAATATATCTATTGACTCTGACTTAACCTATCTGTAGTAATTAGGGTTGTCAATCCTCCAGTTTCGAACTAAACTGTCCAGAGGTTTGTGTATCTCATTTGGTGTTTGTTTCAAGTCAAATCAAACAGCAGACAGTTTTATTCAAATAATACATTTTTCAATTAGCAGATTTTATTTGTATACTTAATACAAATTATGAAGAACTGTAAATACACTTATAGTCAAAATTTAAGGATAATCAGATAGATAATCAGAGTATTTGATTGACAAATATGACATCATTATCAGAAATTTATTTGTGACTGCTTATTGTTTTCAGTCACTACTGTCTATTAATCTGTCTAATGTATTGTAATTTTGATTTATGGCCATATTTACCAAATGAGAGTTGGGGGTTAAAGTTGAAAGTTTACCAATTAATGTTAATTTTACTTTGGGTACATGAATGCTTATTGGTCAGCTTTAAATTCCAACTCCAATCCTCCTTTGGTGAATATGACCATAAGACAATTTCATTATTCAGATTTTGTCACATTTATTACCTATAGTAGAAGTGATTAGTTCCAGGTTGAAACAGTTCATACTGAGTGTTGAGATGCTTCCAGTGGGAACTACTAATGTGTTCTTTGTTTTTTACTTTTATAAATGCAGCTTTTCATGGAATGGTGAACTCTATCTAGATTTGTACTCAAACTAAATGAAAATTTTTCATGCATTTTTAGGAATAATCAAATTAGTTTAAAGCATTTTAAATTTATGAAGATGTTTTAAAAATTTATACTTTTATTAGAGTTTGTAATTATTTGTTTTATTAGTAACTAGCAGATGTCAAGCATTGCTTGGTCAAATAGTAAGTGGGTAAATGTTAAAAGTTTGGATATTTTAGCCTATCATTGTTATGTTTATCACAAAGTGTCAAGGAGATTAAATCAGGGGGAGAGTTGTGTGTCCAGATTTCATGGAAGTCTGTATTTTCCTTGGGGTCCCAGAGTTAAGTATGAAAAATTTGGTGCAGATTGGACAAAGGGTTTAAGAGTTAATAAGGGAGGATGAAATCAAGAGCAGGATCCAAGCTTTATGGTAATATATATTTTTCTGAGTCCAAGTTAAGCAAGAATGATTTGGAGCAGACTGACCAAAATGCTAAGAACAGAGACAAACATTCTATTTTATATATAAAATTGACAAGTGACTATCTAGTCCAGCGATTCCCAACCCGGGTATGCGATAGGTTGTTTAGGGGTACAGAAAAAAGTTAGTTATTATTAGTTATTAGGCAGAAAAAATAATATATTATGTATCACAAATTTTATTTTATTTTATTTATTTATTTATTTAATCATACGACCCTATGGTCATTGGCCTTTTTCAAGGGTCAAAAGAAAAATTAATGATACAGACTTTTACCAAGTATACAATCAACAAAACAACAAAAAAGAACAGAAAAGAAAAATACAATAACATCAAAACAAAAAAATACACTCAACTAATCACATATCAATATTTTCACAGCCCGTTTAAATTGTCCGTAAGTACACAATTCTTTATATTCTTCTTTTAAGGCATTCCAACTACATA
>NW_019385064.1:51076-55165 GCF_000671375.1 Centruroides sculpturatus | reverse complement strand
TGTTATGTTTATTGTGAAAAGGTTCCAACCAAAGTGAGCGCTCAGGTGCCGTTCCCGTGATGCATCGCAACGATCGCCACCTGGCGGACTCACTAATATTTTACATTTTAACATTTTAATACAATACATATTACATCTCCCTTTCTTACACAAAGTCTTTGAAACGCGATGGCCTACGGATCACCCGGCCTGATCGAGTTGTCAAGTCTGTAGCCTCATTGCCGCTCACCTCCTGATTTTCCAACTGCTCATTCTCTGTGTCCTTTTCCTCACTACCACTATCCATGTTTTCTCCTTGTTCACTGGCCTGTTCTTCCTCACTTGGTTGATCCAACAATTCGCCTGAATGATTCTGTATGTTTCTAAATCTATTCACATCGAACTTCCTTAAAAATCTTCGGTTACGAATGAAGTATTTACTGTCTTTGTCTATGCGCACAATATAAGATCTTGGTCGATATCTGTCTATTTCTATTATTTCACCAGGCTCCCAGTTTCTTTTATCAATTTGGATCATCACTCGGTCATGTGGATTCAATGCTGTTAGGTCTCTAGCATTTCTGTCGAAATAGTGTTTCTGTATTTGTTGTCTTTGCAAATGGTTTTTTCTAAATTTGTCTACAACTATTCTGGGTTTCAAGAGATTATTCCTTGTGGGCACTTGCCCTCGCAACCTACGACCATAAAGAAGTTGTGCTGGGGATGGAATACCTCGACCTAAAGGTGTATTTCTGTATTCCAACAAGGTCAGATAAATGTCCTTTGAGTCATAGACTGCTTTCTTAAGTAATTTTTTGATAGTCTGCACATGCCGTTCAATAAAACCATTAGACTGAGGGTTTCGTGGAGAGCTTGTCTTATGTGTTATTTCCCAGTGTTCTAGAAATTGTTGAAAATGTTTGTTTACAAACTGGGTATCATTACCTGAGTATATAATTTCTGGCTTGCCATGTCTGGAAAATATCGATTTCATAGCTTCAACTATTCTGGAATGAGTGGTGTTCTGATTCATACAATAAACTTCTGGGAATCGTGAAAATGTATCTACTACTAGTAGATAGTCTTTACCAAATAAATGACAGATATCAGTTGTGACAATTTCCCACAGTCTTGTGGACAAGCGTTTCTTTCGGATTTGAATTTTGATACTTTAGACATGCTGGACAGTTCCTGACAACATCAATTATTTCTTTTTCCATGAACGGCCAAAAGACATGTTCTTTTGCTCTCCATAATGTTTTACTGATTCCCATGTGATTATAATGTAGTCTATCAATTGTCTCTGCTCTCATGCTCTTAGGAATAACTATTTGTTCACCTTTACATACTATGCCTCTCACCTCACTCAGGTCTTCACGAAACTTCCAATATGGTTTGACTAGTGGATCTATCATGTTTTTCTGTTCTGGCCAACCTCCCTTTATTATGTTAATCAGTGACTGTAACTCTTTATCTCTTTTTGTTTCATGCCAAAGTTTTTCAAATTTCTTTGGAGTAATGCTACAGTAATTGATAAGGTTAACTTGAGCTTCAACATCAGATTCCATCACATCAAAATTCTTGTCCACATAGCTAGCTCGAGAAAGGACATCAGCCAACACAAGTTGTGATCCTGGTCTGTATTTTACTCTAAAATTATAATTTTGTAAGGTTATCCTTAATCTCTGAAGGCGTAGTGGGCATTTATTTAGTGGCTTTTGAAAAATTGCCTCTAACGGTTTATGGTCACTCTCAACTATAATTTCACGACCATACACATACTGGTGAAAACGTTGGCAGCCAAACACTATTGCAAGTGCTTCTTTTTCAATTTGCGCATAATTTTTCTGGGTCTCTGTGAGAGTCTTTGATGCATAAGCCACCGGAGCACCTTCCTGAAGTAGTACAGCTCCCATTCCATCTTTTGAACTATCCACTGAGAGTACTAGTGGTTTATCTTTATCATAAAATTGTAAGACTGGGGTGCTGCTCAAAAGATTCTTTAGCTTCAAAAATTCCTTATCATGTTGCTCAGTCCATTGCCACAAACAATCCTGTTTCAGTAAAGTCCTTAATTTTGCAGTATGACTAGCTAAATTTGGTATAAATTTTGCCATATAAGTTATCATGCCCATGAATTGACTAAGTTTTTTTAAACCCGTTGGCTTTGGAATGCGTTTGATTGCTTCGACTTTATCTGGATCAATTCTAATACCATCTTCTGACAAGGTGTGTCCCACATATTTGACTTCCTTTAGTTTAAATTTGCACTTATCCTTATTGAACCTAATCCCCTTTTCTTCAGCTGTCTTCAGAACCAATTCTAAGATTCTATCATGTTCTTCTGAGTCCTTTGCATGAATGATAAGATCATCAATGTAAATCTTGACTCCTTCAACATGAGCAAAAATTTCTGTAAACGTTTTGTGAAAGATCTCAGGAGCATTAGTCAATCCAAAGGGTAGTCGCAGAAATCTATATCTCCCAAAAGGTGTACTAAAGGTTGTTAATTTTGATGAGCTATCTGCCAGTTCAATCTGCCAAAATCCCTTGTTTGCATCTAGGATAGAGAAAAATTTGGAACCTGCCATATCCCTTGNATGTATCACAAATTTTATTTTATTTTATTTATTTATTTATTTAATCATACGACCCTATGGTCATTGGCCTTTTTCAAGGGTCAAAAGAAAAATTAATGATACAGACTTTTACCAAGATTAATAGTATTAAAAAATAATTAGGTAAAAATTGTTCCCTGCAACAATCAAAAACTTTATTATACATTTCAAAATGCAAAAATAGAAATAAAAACTTATGCTCCCGATTGTACAATGCAACAGATCAATAAATGTTGCACAGTCAGTCAATGGTAGTGAGGATACCATTATGTGTGATTAGTGATTACGGATTTTTGATGGTGGGGTGTGTTGCCTTCATTATTATTATCTCTCAACAATATCCCCACGTGTTGTTTGAAAAAGTATTTTTTATTGTTAGCAAGGAAAAGGACATAGCTAGTTTCTCCAGATTTTCTGTACAAGCGGTAATTTTTTTCATTATTTATTCAGTATTTTTATTAATTTTTTATTGACAAGACTATGTCTTGTTTATAAAATCGTACTGCTTGCTGTGTTACCAGCTTAGAGGTATGAAGGAGTACATATCAAAAGTTGCAATTTGGCACAAAGTATTAGGTGCCCAAATCATGCGTGCATAAAAAAAACCAGACTTGTAGGTACTTAGGTGACCAAGAACCGAGTCAAAATAAAATTCAAAATGGCGCCACACTCTACAAACAGGCAGTGTGAGATTTGCGCATGCGTTGCTTGTTGGGAAGTTGGAAATGCCATGGGGGTACGCTAATGAAAAAAGGTTGGGAACCGCTGATCTAGTCCCAATAGACTAAGCAATTTTGACAGAACATAATGGTTCCAAAGAATCGTCAGAACAATTCCTTATTCAGATCAATTCTGACAATTCCAGTTCCAGAAGCAGAAATGGATTTTCCACTTCTAGTCTATAGTATTAAATTTATTTTTTGAACTTATCTTATTAGTTAGATATATACATAATAAATATTGAAATAGTTGGAAACTTTGTGGGTTATTTATTACACATAAATCAAATCAGATTTCAAAAAGTTTATGCATTTTTAATAGGTGTGCATTATGTGATGGGGTGTAGTATATTCCTATTTTAAATCTAGAATAATTATGAAGGACTTAAACTACAGGCATACCTTGCTTACGTCGTTTCGAGTTACATCGTTCCCGATTATACGTTGTTTGTCAAAAAAGTATATGGAAAAATAAATATCAAGTTTAAGTCATTTTATTCGACTTTACGTCTGTCCGCCACAAATATTGAAGTCGTAATATCACTAGATAAACGTTTAAAGCACATAAAATCATATTAAAATATATACAAGTATGTACTGTATTTACAGTACACGCATTCGTAAATTTAGATTACTTTTTTTGTACTATATTAAAAACTAAAATTTATTTGTTTGTAAGCTTAAAATAGATTTTTATTAACCATATATTATTTAAAATGCTTTCCTAGTGATAAGTAGATTCGGAGACAGGTAAATTCGACTTACGTCGTTTT
>NW_019385064.1:36989-47032 GCF_000671375.1 Centruroides sculpturatus | reverse complement strand
TCGACTTTATCTGGATCAATTCTAATACCATCTTCTGACAAGATGTGTCCCACATATTTGACTTCCTTTAGTTTAAATTTGCACTTATCCTTATTGAACCTAATCCCCTTTTCTTCAGCTGTCTTCAGAACCAATTCTAAGATTCTATCATGTTCTTCTGAGTCCTTTGCATGAATGATAAGATCATCAATGTAAATCTTGACTCCTTCGATATGAGCAAAAATTTCTGTAAACGTTTTGTGAAAGATCTCAGGAGCATTAGTCAATCCAAAGGGTAGTCGCAGAAATCTATATCTCCCAAAAGGTGTACTAAAGGTTGTTAATTTTGATGAGCTATCTGCCAGTTCAATCTGCCAAAATCCCTTGTTTGCATCTAGGATAGAGAAAAATTTGGAACCTGCCATATCCCTTGTGATTTCCTCAAAGGTCGGTATTTCAAAATGTTCTCTCATTATTGAGTGATTCAAATTCTGTGGATCTAAACATATTCTCAGGGATCCATCAGGTTTGCGAACTAGAACAATTGGGTTTACAAACTCGGTCGGTTCATCTATGCTGCATATGATTCCATCATTTATCATTCTCGTTAATTCTTTCTTTAATGGATTCATTAAGTTAAATGGTACTCGACGTGTAGGAACTACCACAGCCTTGTAGTCATCCTTTAATTTAAATTCACAGGGTTTTATTTTGATCCTGCCTATGCCTTCAAATACATTCCTGTATTTAGTAAAATAGTCACTTTCCATTTTTATTTCTAAGATATTTCGATTTCTCTGTAGTAAATTTAGTTTCTGAATACTCTCGAGTCCTAAAATAGGTGCTGCTTGGTCAGTTGTCTTGACTATTATAAAATTCAAAAGTTCCTTAACTTTATCCTTAGTTCGTACTGTTAAATCACACGCTCCTAGCACCTTTAATCTATTTCCACCGTAATTTGAAATTGTAATATTAGTTTTCTTTAGCAGTCTTCTTAGATTAAGAGTCTCAAAAATATATGCAGGGATTACATTAACGTGTGCACCAGTATCTATCTTAAAACTAACAGTTTTATGACAATCTAAAATTCTTAAAGTCTCTGACCAGTCTAGATCAAGATTCTTACCTCTGCTTTCCAGTGACGCCAATACATAGTCGTTTGTACTCTCTGGCGCCATTTCCAGTACATTTATCATGTTATTTCGACACACTTTCGCAAAATGATTGTATTCCTTGCATTTATTACACTATTTGCCCATTGCTGGACAGTTCGGTTTATTATGTCTATAACCACATCTCCCGCAATTCCGTTGTCTTCCTTGGAACTTATTTTCCGGTCTTTGATATCCACGCCGATTGTTCTGTGTTCGATGGTTCTTTGTTTCTGCACTCGACCTATTTTCCTGATCACGTGATTCATTGAGACGTTCTCTTGATTTTCCTTTTATCACGTTGACTTCTATATTCTTTGGTTGATTCGACAAGAGTTTAATGTGACTCTCTGTCTGTTCGGCGGCTCTGCATATGTCAATTGCCTTTGTTAATGATAGCTCCGTTTCTCGCAGTAGACGTTCCTTTACCTTCTGATCACGAATACCACTCACAATTCTATCTCTCAATAGTCGATCCCGTAAATTCCCAAACTCACAATTTATTGATAGCTTACGTAAGTCTGCTAAAAAAATCATCAAAGGCTTCGCTCGGTCCTTGCACACGAGTGTTGAACTTGTGACTCTCAACACTTTGGTTGCTTTTCGGAATAAAATACAACTCGAGTTTTTCTAGAATTACATTCAGCTGTTTCGCTTCTTCATCACTAAGTTCTAATGTTTCAAAAATTTCTAGAGCTTCTTCCCCCAAACAATGGAGCAAGATGGCGGCTTGAGTTTCATTGTTCTTCGTCGTGAGTTCGGTCGCCGTTGAATAAAGTAGATAACTTTTCTTAAATTTTTTCCAATTCGCTCCTAAGTCACCTTCTACCAACATCGGTTTTGGAGGAGGAAGATTTTGAAACATGGACATGTCGAATCCAGTACGGGAGAATCTTTTGCCTTTCTCTAAACGTTTGTCAACTGCACCATGTTATGTTTATTGTCTCGAAGTTACAACCAAAGTGTGCTCAGGTACCATTCCCGTGATGCATCAGCAACAATCGCCACCTGGCGGACTCACTAATATTTTACATTTTAACATTTCCAATACAATACACATTACAGTTTTACAAACAACTACATATCAAACTCACCACACAATAAGCACAATAGCACACCAACAGAAAAACAATTCAGAGACTGTAAGTCTGTTCTTTGGTCCAAGTCAATCACACACAAAGATGAAACAAGTTGGATCAAAGAGAAAGAAGAAAACATGCATGAGACTCCTGTGTTGAAATAGACATATATGGCAGTACAAAGAACACACAGTGGAAGACTACTTGGTTCTGACAATTTCTAGTACAAAAAATTTACATCTTGCACACATACTTATAAATACATGGCAAACATGGCACATATTTATAAATGTTGGGATAGTCAACAGACTATCCCAACATTTATAAATATGTGCTATGTAGCAATCACTCCACTAACACAATATTAATAGTAATAACTACTTATCTCGCTAGTCTATATTTTATTGAGTTATGAGAGCTTAATTCCAATGAACCATATAGCAGTCCTGACAAGAACACAAGCTTCAGGTAGGACTACCCATTTTAATAGGGTCTATGGGAACAAATGAAGCAAAGATAGATCCACAAGCAGTGTCTGATCCAAACTATGTGACTGCTAAACAGCATCTTTTCCTTTTGTCCTTATATCTTTTCTACATGGCACATGTCCAAAGGACAAGTGATATGTAATATACAGTGCATATATTCCATATGTAAAAATAAATAAATCTTTAAAGAAGTAACAAATTAGTTATTTTTTTAAAATATGTTACAGCACACACAAAGTGCCTTAAATAATAGTAAATATTTCATTATATAAAATCAAAATATGTAATATAACTGGTTTGGTGTAAAGATGTGTTTTTGTGTAAATTATCAGATCCTATTTCTTGCAATAGCTTCTTCAGAGTAGGTTCTGATGGCAGTTGTGAGTATGCTTTAATGTTTTGTATAATTCATTCCTGCATCTTTTCTCTTGTGAACACAAAAAGAGGGATGCCACATAAAATAAAAGTATTTGCCATACTTTTCCACACTTCCTCTCAATTTTTTCTTTTTCTGCTTTATAACTGAGAGTAGGTTGAATCTTGTCATTCTTCATGTTTGCTTTCAAGTGCAGATACTTGGTGCTGTTCAAATGATTTTCTATTGTCAACTTCTTGTAATCAATGAATTTCAAGCAGATACTGCACTAAAGACTTCCTTTGTCACTTCAAAACGTTTTTTGGGATATTATAAAAGTTGGAACAGTACACAACTTTATCTTTTCCCATTTTCAACTACCTTATCCTGATACATAGGAATGTGCAAACTTAATAAACAGTAATGGTATAAGGGTATTACATTGAAAGAAAGGCAATATAAACCAAACATATCTTAACTTAATGAAAAAGTCAATTCTTAATCCTGCACAAAATGTTAATGAACAACAATAAATTCTGGAGATATATATAGATGAAACTCAGAATTTCAAAACACATTAGATTTGACCCCAGAAAACAATAAAAGGTTATATATGTTTTTTAATGAAAAACATAAAATGAATTTAGTACATTTTCATGCATTTTTGATTAAATTAAACTAGACCAAAAAAACCCACTAAATTTGCAACTGTAACTACTCTTTAAACATGTGCATGAAAACATATCCTCTCATGGTTTTATACAGTGTTTCTGAAAGTTTTTGGTCTGCAACCCCCCTTGCACTTAAAAATTTCAAAGGACTCCCTGAAGAATGGGTATTTGTAGAAAAACATCCTGAAGGGGGGATTAATTTAAATTCAGAAGGAGTTCATTTCTTTTGTTTAATTGCATTGAAACACTCATAATTTTAATAGCAGATTTATTTTTAGTATCATTAAAAATTAATAACTTATCTTTTGTACATCTTTGAACAAAATATTCTATGTATATATTTCAACATTAGTAAACTCAGTTAAGTTAAACATATTTTAAATTAAATTAAATTAAGAGCCTGCTTATTTTGGCACAATAAATTAAACCTGGGTTTAATATCAGTCAGTGCAGGTCTCGTAGTGATTTCTATGTTGCAAAGACGAGAGCGCTACTTTGTTTTGATGTTGGTCATTACTGAAAATACCATTTTGCATAAATAAGTGGTTGCAAATGGTAAGAGAACTGCCATTGCCAATTCAGAGATAGTGGATACTCTGCTTTCACACTAAGCCAAAAAGAATCTACTATTTCTAAACATGAATCCATAGTAAATTTATAAAATATTTGAAAAAAAATTGATCTGTCATCAATTTTTCTGCGACCCCCAAATGTTTTTCATGACCCTCCTGGGGTTGTGACCCCCACTTTGAGAATTACTGGTTTTATATATAGATATAGTTGTTTTGTCACTAGATGGCATTTACAAATAAAAATAATGGTTGTATCCACTTGAAGAGAAAAATTATATATATTTTTTTTATGCTTTTAGTGGATAATTCTNAATACAAAACCAGGAATGGTAATTTATGGTTTAGCCTAGTGACAAGTAGATTCGGAGACAAGTAAATTCGACTTACGTCGTTCTCCTGGAACCAATTACCGACGTAAGGCGAGGTATACCTGTACTTTTCTTATCTGAAGTTATTGAAAGTTTCTTTGGAAAATGGTCTAAAGCTTTGCACCTTTTGGATAGATTCATTAACATGATTTTTCTTGAATACTGTACATTTATTCCTTTTTCTTTAATTATCTGTGAGTCAGACCATACTTCAGTTTATGTTATTAGATATTCTATTTGATCTTGCTTTTTCCAGAATTATTATTGAATAAAACAAAAAGAGAACTACAACTACTTGGACTTGCAAACTTAACAACATGCCCCTGCCCCTTTGCATATTGTACACAATGCATTTGGGAAAAACACAGACATATATGGGAAAGTAACAGAGGATCTCATAATTGATTTCCATGATTTCTTTAAACTGTCAGCTGTTATGTTTGAAAACTTTATAAATGAGATGAATTTGGAAGAACTTGGATTATCTCATTTAAAATTAATCTATAGAAAATACACAATAACAAAAACAAGTAGAAAGAAGTAAAAAAACCATACTTGATTATTTTTTAACACTCCTGTGAAGAAAGTAAAAACAAAGTTTGAAATAAATAGTTAATAATATCAGAATCTAATTTTTTTCAGATGAAGTGCATTATATTAGTAATATAGGATATGTAATATCCTGTAAAAGGGTAAAATCAAACAATTGTTTTATTCACTTTCAGGTTTTCTGTTGAAATATGGAGAGTAGAACAAAATAATATTTGGATATTTGGAGAGTAGAACAAAATAATATTTCAGAATAAATTTTTATTTTACTACTTGTAAAATGACTCTGCTCTGCTACTAAACATTCCATATAACAATATTTTAAAGATAGTCATCTATATTTTTTAATTCATTCATTTAATTAATTAATTAAATATTTTTTGATGGTTCTATACTGATGCTGTTCTAAGAAAATTGATATTATGACTTTAATATTTCTGGTGGTTGTGTGTTTTCTACTGTTATTTGCTAAATTAATTGACTTATTGTCATGGTAACTTCCATACGTCAAGCACTTTTTTAAATGTAATTTAATTAACAATACAATATGAAATAATTGGCAAGGTAATAAAAATCTGCTTATTTAAAAATGAAAAATTTCTTTTATAAATAGGCAGGCAGATGGTATTGAAAATTAATCAGTAAGAGATAGGCCTATGATAATAAATTTAATATCAGTAAGATATGATAAGCTATGAATGAAATCAAAGCTTATTCCTTAAAAAATATATATTTTAAAAAATTTATCAGAATTGTATCAGAATATTTTCAATTTGAATAAACATTTCAGACTGAAAAAAAGGGTACAAAATGCTAATGGTTTTGACAAAACTGGATGGGTTGGCATGAATATCTTGAATTATTGTTGTAACTTTATTAATATCATTCATTATTTTAATGTTAATGTAATAATTTTAACTTTAAGGAGTAGTAATGTTTTTCCAATGAAACAGTTATTTACTGATTACTCTGATTATTTGAGAATTAATTGTTACTTGACAATAATACCAATCATCTCTTCCATTCATTAATTAATGATTAGCAAATGATTACTTCATACATCTTTATAGAAAATATTCCTAAATATTTTTATTCTAAAATATTTTATAAAAAGAAATTGACTGTATAAATATAATTTTGCACTTTCTGAAAGCTGAAACTTATATCAATGTTCAACCAATTGAATGTACTGTACAGTGCATACTTTTCCAGCAGTGAAGTAGATGATTTACAAACATTTTAGAGTACATTCAATAATCTGCTTCTGGTGTAACTGAAACTTCTTATTTTTCAAAAAATGGAATGTCTCCAGGTTTTGAAAAATAATAGTTCCTGTTACACCATCTGATGAAGTGGAAACAAGACACAAAAGAATTTATTATCCATATCTACACCACAACAAAACTGAAAACAGACTTGATAGCATAAAAAAGTACCCACATCTCACTGTTACAGAGCAAAGGGTTGTTGATCACAAAAGAACAATTATACACAACTTTATTCTACAAACAAATCTTGAACATATCAAACAAGTTGTGCAACAGATACATCAACACACAGAAATGCTAGATCACATAGTAAATCAGACACTCTTTGACAGTACCTCAGCATGAAAACATACACAGTACAACATTCACCAATGAAAACATTAACATATGACAGTTATGACCAATGACACTGTAGACACACACACACATGCAGAATATTAATTAACAAAATTTATTTTGAATGGATTTGTAGGATTATAGTCTCCTTTCATCTACTGCTTATCCTTTTTGAATTATGAGTGTATACATATGTATTTACAAATTATTTTAAGACACACTCACTAAATACATAGGGTTAGACCCCACAAAGAGTCAGTGAGTTGCCAGTTATGTTACCTGGACAAAGGTCCATGTAGCATAACTGGCAACATACAGTAAGCAACAGTTGCAGGTTCAAGTCCTACTCCAGGTCAATTCTTTTCTTCCAGAATCTTCTAAATTTTTAATAACATATTAATTTAATTATAATTATTAATTATAATAAGAAATAGTACCTATTGCCTACCTCTAGGCCTAATTACATAATACCTAATTATTAATAGTAGCAATAATATAGCCCAATTTAATCCAGCAATCATTTGGCTTTAACACATGAACAACAGAAATACATAAACACTTTCAAACAAAAATTTCATCTAATGAGCATTACATTGGGATCACTGATATTGATCAAATAAAAGTAATCAGATCTAACAAGACTAGTAGTTAATTAAATGTTAAAGAAGCATTCTTCCAATTACAATAAAATAATAACATAATTTGACCGACTTAAAATCAGGAAGAGTTTTCATTTACAGGATGATAAACAACTAACAGCTTATTGACATTAGTAGTAATAGTAGTTGATCAGTGTGGGCTGCACTGACCATCTATCCTGACCTTAAAAATAACACTTTCTCAAATTTCACACAAAGTGGATGTTAATCAGTATAAGTGAAGATAATTTACTGGGAGTTTCTGAAATTTAATATTTGTTATATATTTATAATTAAATATTTTTAAATTTAATTTTTGTGTTTTTAAATTGAATTATAATAAAATAAAGACAAAATGAATAAATTAAACATATAATTGATATAATTGTAATTTTTGATGTAATGCTAACAGTTTCAAAGTTTTAGAATAAAAACTTGTTTGTTTTTACATGTGCCCTCTAGAGGGAATGTACAGTATAAATTCACTTAAACCAGTATACCAGCATTCCCCTGGGATAAATCAGCATGTCAGTTTTTATGATATGGAAATATCTGATTTTGTGGTCTTTCTCAGATAGACTGACATGCTGGACAATCCTGAAAATATGCCACTCTATAAATGAGGGAAATTCTGAAGGTTTTAAGTGATTTGCAGTTTTCAACTTTAATTTTCTCATTTAATTTTGAGTAGTATGCCTTGTCTTGAGTAGTGTTCCACATGTCATCCCTAATACTGTAACTAACAGGTGTCTGCTTGGCACATGTCAGTTATTGGAAATGACATATATCCTCACCAAGTTTGATCAAAATCAGTGACCCCAATGTCATGCTGTCCCCTTGTAAGTCTCAAAGACTGAAATGTTACAAAGACCATATGCTACAGGAACAACAAAATAAATTATTCACAATAATGTAGCTGTTTTTGTTATGTTTATTGTCTCGAAGTTACAACCAAAGTGTGCTCAGGTACCGTTTCCGTGATGCATCAGCAACAATCACCACCTGGCGGACTCACTAATATTTTACATTTTAACATTTCCAATACAATACACATTACATCTCCCTTTCTTACACAAAGTCTTTGAAACGTGATGGCCTACGGATCACCCGGCCTGATCGAGTTGTCAAGTCCGTAGCCTCATTGCCGCTCACCTCCTGATTTTCCAACTGCTCATTCTCCATGTCCTTTTCCTCTCTACCACTGAAGTTCTCTCTACTGCTATCCATGTTTTCCCCTTGTTCACTGGCCTGTTCATCCTCAATTGGTTGATCCAACAATTCGCCTGAATGATTCTGTATGTTTCTAAATCTATTCACATTGAACTTCCTTAAAAATCTTCGGTTACAAATGAAGTATTTACCATCTTTGTCTATGCGCACAATATAAGATCTTGGTCGATATCTGTCTATTTCTATTATTTCACCAGGCTCCCAGTTTCTTTTATCAATTTGGATCATCACTCGGTCATGTGGATTTAATGCTGTTAGGTCTCTAGCATTTCTGTCGAAATAGTGTTTCTGTATTTGTTGTCTTTGCAAATGGTTTTTTCTAAATTTGTCTACAACTATTCTGGGTTTCAAGAGATTATTCCTTGTGGGCACTTGCCCTCGCAACCTACGACCATAAAGAAGTTGTGCTGGGGATGGAATACCTCGACCTAAAGGTGTATTTCTGTATTCCAACAAGGTCAGATAAATGTCCTTTGAGTCATAGACTGCTTTCTTAAGTAATTTTTTGATAGTCTGCACATGCCGTTCAATAAAACCATTAGACTGAGGGTTTCGTGGAGAGCTTGTCTTATGTGTTATTTCCCAGTGTTCTAGAAATTGTTGAAAATGTTTGTTTACAAACTGGGTATCATTACCTGAGTATATAATTTCTGGCTTGCCATGTCTGGAAAATATCGATTTCATAGCTTCAACTATTCTGGAATGAGTGGTGTTCTGATTCATACAATAAACTTCTGGGAATCGTGAAAATGTATCTACTACTAGTAGATAGTCTTTACCAAATAAATGACAGATATCAGTTGTGACAATTTCCCACGGTCTTGTGGACAGTTCTCTGTTAATAAGCGTTTCTTTCGGATTTGAATTTTGATACTTTAGACATGCTGGACAGTTCCTGACAACATCAATTATTTCTTTTTCCATGAACGGCCAAAAGACATGTTCTTTTGCTCTCCATAATGTTTTACTGATTCCCATGTGATTATAATGTAGTCTATCAATTGTCTCTGCTCTCATGCTCTTGGGAATAACTATTTGTTCACCTTTACATACTATGCCTCTCACCTCACTCAGGTCTTCACGAAACTTCCAATATGGTTTGACTAGTGGATCTATCATGTTTTTCTGTTCTGGCCAACCTTCCTTTATTATATTAATCAGTGACTGTAACTCTTTATCTCTTTTTGTTTCATGCCGAAGTTTTTCAAATTTCTTTGGAGTAATGCTACAGTAATTGATAAGGTTAACTTGAGCTTCAACATCAGATTCCATCACATCAAAATTCTTGTCCACATAGCTAGCTCGAGAAAGGGCATCAGCCAACACAAGTTGTGATCCTGGTCTGTATTTTACTCTAAA